>NC_086251.1:52101266-52268766 GCF_021018805.1 Prinia subflava | reverse complement strand
TTATTCATTGTGTTGTCTCTTTCTTTTATTTTGGAGGTTTGCACTTATTATACTGAATATATATTCTTAATATAAACTTAATATATGTTCTCAAAACCCAGAGTTCCCCTTTATCCCATAGCTGTAATTATCCTCCCCCAAAGACAAAGCCAGATATGCACACAGTAATCACTACCAGAGCTTTCAGAAATACCTGTGCAAGAAGCAGCTATCAGCACTCTATTCATAGTTTCTATGTATGATAAGGCAAGTGCACCATCTAGTCACAGCATTGCTCACTGCCACAGCCATGGTCTGCTAAAGCGCCTTGCAAACATTCAAGCACACATTGTTCATGTTCAAAGTGTTCCTTTTTTATTTTTTTTAAAATATACAATCAGTTGGTTTCACTGTTGAAGAAAACATGAACTGTGATTGGGCAGAAGCTTGTGGGCAGCCTTAGCTGTAACTTTTCAGTGGAAAGTCACTCATTGCAAACTCAGCACTGCCCACAAGAGACAGAACATATGTGTTTATTAAGTGAATGCATCTGAAGACCTAGTTAAGCTGATAGTTTAATGCTCCAACATTTGTGCCACAGGCTTCAATAACATTTTGTCTCCTCTACATCAAGTTCTTCCAAAGACTGGAGAGAAGAAAGAACAGCAAAAATCCTTTTCAGCTACAGTTGCTTTTTTGAAAGACTTACACCACGGTCCTACCCAAAGGAACAACACTATTTTTGCCTACCTATAGGCACCATCAGGATGTAAACAGACAACTCTTCAACTATTTAGGGTAGTTTTGCTGAATATCATTTAATTAAACGGCAAATTTTCTTCCAACTTGCCCTTTTCATGAGCAAGGACCTCAGGCAGGCTGAACGTCATCTTTGCTGAATATCATCAATCCCATTTGCTGAATATTATCAATCCTATTTCACCTCCTCACTTCTTGCCTCTCTTTAAACTGCAATGGATGGTGACACTCATCCATACCAGGATGACCAATTCCTCGTCATCTTGTAGTGGTCACACATGCCCTGCTGCCTGTAAGCAATTGGGTAGAGTATGGCAAATCTAAACAGCACATCTCAGGGGGAACAGAAGAAAGGAACAAAGCCTAAATTCCCTGCTTCTTTAAGCTATGCCACCTACTTAGATTTCCTCCCCTGCCTGAAGCTAGTCCCGCCTGCTAGAATGACAAGGACTTTGAGGACTTTCATTGTTTCCAGGTTAACTGGGTGGCCTTCATTCCTCTTCTGTCTTGGGATTCTGTGGAGACCATCCCACTGTTTTACTTCACATCCTCAAAGCAAAGACTTGGACTCACCATTCCATTGTCTCTTTAAACTAGGCTATTTCTCCATGTTCTTCTCCTTTTTTGTGTGCCTCTGTTAAGTAGACCATGAAGCCCTTTGCTAAAGTTTTCAGTGGATTATGGATGCATCGATTTGAGCATGATCTTCCATTCTAAATGCTCTACCACCACTCTATTTGTTTGTTTTTATCCATCCAATTGTGGTTACTCTCAGAGACAGATGGATTTGAGACACTAGTGTGCATGGTGTTAAAGAAGCTCCCTTTTCCCCAAATTCACGCTTCTGGAAATGGTATCAATGGACATGATCCCTGGATCAGATACCTTGGATCTACCTACCTAGGAACTGGAGGGAGCTACTGGAAAGGCACTGGCATGTCACAGTTTTGTAACTTGGCCAACAGGGCTAACAGTCTCTAACCTTTTCTCTGGAGAGGTAAGTCTTGAGGCTGGGGGACAGCCTGAATTTTTTGCACCCTTTTTCACGCGTCGGTACTGGTGGTTTTTTTTAATGAAGATCATAACCGTAGGATAGAAAAATGAAAATCTCCAGCCAAGATCAATGCAGAATCTGTGCAGTAATGAGCAAAATATCAAAAGGACTGATATTCAAAAGGAAGACGACACCCCAAGGTAGCAGCAGCAGTTTCATTGAGCCTATTGGACATTTCCAGCTTTCTGAAGGGGAGAACAGGACTGGGCCTGCAGGCAGCTGTGCAGAGCAAACCTGATAAAGCTGCAGCTTCTCCCTCTTAGCTCCCTCAACCCCACACGTGCTCTATAAAGCACAAACTAAGATCTCCCCTGCTGAGCTAATCTCTTAGAATATAACAGCCCTGCAGTTGTCTAAAGAAAAACTGCCTCAGACAGGGCTCCACATCAGGCTTGGTCCCTTTATGGCTCTTTCCCAACAGTAAGCCCACACGTGATCCTTATGCTTTCATCTCTGGCTTCCAGGCACTCTTTGTTCTCTCTCAGCAAGGAGGCATCACTAACTCTTTCTTGGGCTCAAAACTACAGGGACTACTCCAACACTCCCTGAAAACAGGCTGCCTTTCATATCTCCCAGCAATCCAGGCTCCCAGCCACCAGATCAGTCAGATCTCCTTAGTCCTCCAAGTTCCATTAGTTAGGAAGAAAAACAGGCACAGGTAAGAGTAGAGGCTTGAATCCCTTCAAAGCTTACATTTGCCCATGATGAAATGCAGGACTCTTGTAATACTTCCAGTAATTTAAACACTGGAAAGTAGAATGGAATAACTCCAAGTTTATTTAGCCTTTTGAAATATTAACTATTTCTTGCTGGAAATGTTGTAGATGCACAGCTCTCAGCAAGCTGTGATGTGCCTGCATCTGATCTGGAAATCTGAGTGAAGTTCTATCCTTGAATTTGGTACAAAAATATTTTTAAAAATTAAAGCATGTATTTTCCCTTTTCCAATTTGGACACCTTAGGAAGTCAATAAGGCAGAGACAGGCAAATAAAAATCTCACTATACAGTGTGAGAAGCATAAGAATGGATATTAGATTATTGACAAAGTTGCTGTGCATGCCCTTTTGTGTTAAAAAATATAATCAAGCAAAATGAGAGGCTCTAGAACGACACCAAAATCTTTTCATTTAGCTAAATTTATATAAAACAATTTCCTGGTTATCCTTTCATTATTCTGAATTTCCTCCCAGTGACTGTTAAGATTACTTTCATTAATGTAGTGTTCATAAATCATAGAATCCTAGAATGGTTTGGATTGAAGAGGACCTTAAAGATGATGATTAGTTCTACCTGTGGTACTGTGGTCAGGGACACAAACAGGTTGCTCAAAGCCCTATCAACACTGACTTTGAACACTTTGAAGTGCACAGTGTCTGTGTTTGGGCTACCAAAAGCCATGTACAAGGTAGAAGAATGGCCGAATTCTACTTTCAGTTCAATTCCAAAGGAGAACAGTAATTCTCTGGGGAAACGCTGCTGTCTTTCTGTGCTGATGCAGATGTTTTGCTGCAGCTCACCATGTCAGGAGCAGTGGGGTGGAGGACTACTGACATGTTCCCGTTCTCTCTGTTTCCCGTTTTCCCATAGCCAGTCACCGGGAATGGGTTACAAACTGCGGTGTGAAAAGCGAAGGAGATTCGGGAGATCGGGACGGTTCTGTGTTCAAACGCTGCCATCAAGCGGACAGACACAGCAGAGGGCTGAACTGCTGTAAGGACGTCGCTTTGAAAGAGGAAAGTGGATGGAGAGACGAAGAATAAAACCGTGTTTTTGCTCCAGGCTTCATGTTATAAAAACATTTTTGGTCTAATAAACACTTCTCACTAAGCCTAGCTTATCCCTCTTCTATATTATATCACTTTCATATTTTAGCACCTTTGAAGTTGCTCAGACTTGACTTTCAGAGATCATAAAAATTTCAGAAGGCTGCTCTGTGCCTGTAGAATTTGTCTCGATTTCTAGGGACAAGGATCACATTCTTCATTGTGTACCCATGGACTTGTCTGAGACCTCAGATATGAACTTCAGCACAGCTTCCCCATCTCAAGGATCTACAGGGGACTTAAATGCAAGAAAAATTATCATTTTGAGTTTTAGAGCTAATAACCAAAAATTAATTAACTCAATCGTTCATCAAATCCCAGATCAACAGTTCAGTTTATATTTGAAACTGAAACATTCCCCTTTACATGAAGTCTTATTCCTCCTCTTGCAAAGTTTTAAAACAAAATTCACCATCAGCATTTTAGAACGTACCTTCGTGTCCTTCAAGAAAATTTAGAGAAACTTCAAAATATTACTTGATGTTAAAAAGGGCAAAGTCACACTACTTTTTCTAGATTTCTGTCATTTAATGGCCACAGAGATGCAACAAAGCTGCCTTTTCTTTGTGGACCTCAAGTGCCAATTCTAATATGGTTTGAGCAACTACAAAAACCTTCTCTTAAGTCACTTCTTTCACCTAAACCAGGATAACTGGATGTTTTCCTATGCTGTGTGATGTGACAGTGTGACTTCCAGGAACACAGGATTTGTCTGTGCCTCATTCATAAGAAATGCATAGTAAATGAGATGTGTTTTGGAAAATTCACAATGTATGTATAGTCCATGTGCAATGATTTCATGTTCTCTGGATGCGTATGCATGTAGTTCTGCCAGGAAGGTCCTGTATTTATAAAAACAAAAAGTGTTCCATATCTACAGCAAATTGTTTTGCCCTTAAGGCTGTGATAGTAAATAAATTTGCCAAGGCAAATTTCAGAACTCGGAGAGGGAATGACATAGTTGTGGAAAGTATTGCACTGGGCCAGTGCAGACTGCCCTGTTGTTTCCAGGGATGGTTTGTACGTTCTCCTGTAGCCAGGTCCTTAACACTGCTTCACTCTCAAAAGCTGAAGGTCTGTTTTAAATAGCAATACTGTGGTCCACCTGGATCTAATCTTTCTTTGAAAACAGAACCTCATGCTATCAACCTAGAAGAGCAACTAGCTGGGCTGCTATGGATATATCATCAGCAGATGGTTTAGCACTTACAGATGTAATCCTCATTGATCCAGAGCAATGCATACATTGTTGGTTTATGGACCTATATCAACAATGGCAGGAAAAAGAAAAACCATGTACGTATTCACCATTCAGATGTCCTTCTCCAGAATTCAGTGATTGTTCTTTCATACATTCCACTTTTTGCAGCAGACAGACCTCTACCCCTTCATGGCTTTTTCCCCCTCCCTGGAAAAAAAACAAACCAACATCTCCCCTCAAAAAAGCCCAAAACCAAAACTCACCCAAACAAGCTCAACACAAACAAACCAAACTGGAAAACCATCCACGACCTGTCTCTAAAAACCAGATATTTGTGGAGCATGTATTTTTACTGATTTTTGTCTGTTTGATTTTGTTTGTGTGGTTGTCTGTTTGTTAGAAGAAATGCACTGTGATGGAGGAACTGCTCACTGGGTCACCATGGCCAAAATAAAGGTGACAGTTTATAAACATGAATTATAACTTAATAAGTTTTGTATGCTTAAAATACAAAGCTTTGTTACTTAAAGCCTTGTTCTATCCTGGAGCAGACCAAGCTGTAAGGAATTAGGGAGCCTCTGCTCAAAGGTGGGGGCAAGGTGTACAGGTGGCTCAGGAATTTAACCATTGACTCCTAGCAGATACCTGAAGTTGTAACTGGTTTTGAATCGAAGCTGCAAGATACCCAATGGAGTTCTGCATGTTTCTAGTTCTCTCCAAATTGACCCTAACATATTTCTAATAATGTTAAAATGCACAGTACTGAATTATATGTTTAAAACATATTGGTTTAAAAGAAGTGTGTAAACTCCTGAGACATATGTTTCATGGCTTGAAATTCAACTCTGTTTACCCAGTTTTACATTCATCTGTGTTTCTAAGTCTTCTTCAAACTTCACTACAGCTGGCTGAAAAGTTGCTAGGTTTGATAAATGTTTGTCTTTCCAACAAGAACTTTGAGAAGGAGCATCTTCTTAATTTAAAATTTTCACCGTTATCTAGAATTCAAGACTTTCCACAGTAGTATCTGAATATGATTTTTCTTAGCACTATTTTGTAATGGTGTTATATGTGCAATTATTATCGGCACTACAGCAAACTTGCTATATATTCATAGCAATTCAGAGAGATGTTAACCAAAAAAAAAAATCCTACTATAATGCCATGTATGTGCTTTAAGGCCTCTTTTAATTGAGCAGCTGTTAATGGATTTGGAAATAGCATAATTATGAGAGCTGAGAAGATACTGCTAATCATTCTTATCTAGGGTGGCTGGGGAAATAAATTGTTACATTAACTGCAGCTAAAGAACCTTTAGGCACTGCAGTTGGAAGTGATTGGTGTTTTTGGTGTTTGTTTTTTTGGGGTTTGTTTTGTTTTGGTGGTTTTGTTTGTTGTTTTTTTTTGGTTTGGTTTGGTTTTGTTTTGTTTTTTGTTTCTTTCTTACAGAGAGCAGTCAGTGTCAGGCTGGCCAGTCAGGAAAAGGGGCTGGGACCCCAGGAGGGCTCCCAGGGTGGGACAGACTGAACACGTTGGTGGAGCTGGTGCTGGTAAAGGGGGCCCATCTGCAGTTCCAGACACAGCAAGTGATGAAACAGCTCCAGGGGCATCCGTGGGCTCCTGGCAGGAGCAAAAGCACACAGAGGCAGAGACAGGGCTGGGGCACATGTCCAAGGGGCCCTTTCAGCACATGGGCTACCTACAGTAGGTATCCAAGGACCAGCTGCAGGCAGAGGTGCAGCCCAGCACGGCTCAGACCAGAACCAGCACTTCAGGGCTGACCCAAAATGCTCCTGTGAGCCCGAGATGGGTGAGAGCCCCCGCCAGGCTCTTTGTGGAGGTTAAGTCTTCTCAATGCCTTCAGGCCCCGGACAATTTTATGGCTTTCACAACCCTTTGACTGTTTGCCACTGCTGCTTTTGATTCTTGAAAACCTCATCCTCTCCTTGAAATGTGACAGAAAAAGCAGAAGTGAAGAATTAAAACCAGCTGTCCTATTTCAGGTGACACGTGACATCTTTTCCCTTCTCCCCATGACACAGTCATGAAGGATACTTGTCTCAGCAGAGGTCTTTTAGGAGTATTTATAGAAAAGTCAGAATCTGATCCTTTAAATCTCTACTAGGACTCTAAAATAAAGACATTGAACACCTTTTTAAGATTTTAAAATAGATAAATAGAACAATTTAAAATGTAATATTTGAAGTGAGAGACCTTTAACCTGAAATTAATATCCCAAAGACCTCTAAGATTCTACAGAATCTCTCTTATAAGCATGTAAAAATAGCAACACTGACTGAATAGGTGAGATTTCAGTGTGAATTTGCTCCTGCTGGTTGCAATCTCTAAAGCCTTTATCAGATATAGCAAACGAGTTTAGCATGGACACTAGGTACAGACTTTAGACACTGCTAGAATAAAGTTTAGAAATGAATAAATAAACCAGTATAGCCCTTAAATGCTGTTTATTAAAAAAAAAAAAAAAAAAAAAAAAAAAAGGCAAAAAAAAAAAGCGCGCATTACTGAGTAATTTGCAAGTACTGTACTTGCCAAATGAACTATGGACAAGATGAAAATGCTGCAATACAGTTCCAGTGATAAGTTATTTTTTATTTTACAAAAAGTAGCTGCCTTGAAGAGAAATCAAAATAACATTCCTTGCTTTTTAGTCTTTTTTTTTTTTTAATCTTTTATTTTGGGGAATGAAAAAATCCTTAGCAAGACAGATACATTACATTCCTTCATTATCACTGAGCACAATTTACAGCAAATATACCCACAAATACTGAGGCCAAACACAGGCAATAAATTTTACATATTGCTATGAAAAGTTGCAAGATGCTGCTTGGCTTTCAAGGGCCTAGATGGCAGTGTAGTTCTTAGTGTAATTAGTCAATTTGATCTTCTCTGGGAAGATAATATTAACTGAGAGGTTTTCCCCATTGTTAGACTTCAGAAAAAAGTTCTTTTTCTTGCGCAGGAGATGACTATATTTGGCATTAGCAAGCCACATTTCACATTTTGAAAAAAAAACAATCCCAGTTGTACCCAAGACAACAAGACACGTAAGCAAGCCCAGCACAACAAAACATATCACCTGGCTTCTACTCAGTAAGGGATCTGCATTTTGGATTGTTTCTTTCACTGTTATTTTCAGGATTTCTTGCTGTTGATGCACGGATCTATGGTGAGCTTTTGAGAGTGGCTTGTAATTCTGCACATGCTTTGTCTCCATACTCATTCCAGAGAGACTTGTGTTTTTGCTGGGATGTTTGCAGGTCACGCCAACAAATTCTGGTTTACAGATGCACTCAAACCCTCCCTGGGGGTGCTCACTGCAAGTCCCTCCATTCTCACAGGGGCCACTTGCACAGAACGTGACACGGCTGCTGCAGAGCTTTCCTGTATAGCCATGGGGACAAGAACAGCTGAAACCCACACCAACATCTGTACATGTTCCTCCATTCTCACACGGGTTGGATTCACAGTCATCTCTATCTATTTCACAGAAGTTGCCAGCAAAACCAGAAGGGCAGAGACAGGAGGCATGGGGTGCAAAACCATTGTCATCAATGCACGTTCCTCCATTCTGGCAGGGAGAGCTGGGATAGATAACAAACAGACAAAATTGAAGTCCAAAGGAAGAAACTAGTAGGAAACATTTCATATAATAAAAAGATCTGGATTTCTTTAGAAGAGCCAATTCCAAATGCAAATCCACTAAAGTCAGTTAAGCTGAATAAAGAATGAGTTTGTTCAACTGCTTTGTCCATACAAATGATAATCTCTTCTGCTGACCCTTTGGGCAGGATTAGTACACCAATATATAAACTCAGCCAAAAGAGCTGTGAAAGGATTTTAAATTATTTCAAACATTTATTCAAATTAAGCTTATCACTATTTTTATATGCTTGGAGCTATTTAGCTGAGCAACTACTCAAACAAGACAGAACAAAGACATGAGCAGCATGGCTGTTTCCTTTCTTCCTGCTTATTCCTAAAATAATCTATGTATTCTATTGGCAGAGCAAAACAGTGCCATAGCAGCTAGGTGTAAAGGTGATTGTTTTTATTCTGCCTGTCTGTGTTCCATGACACAAAAAATTTAGAAGCAAACAAATACTTTCCTAGAACCTGCCCTTCAGCCAAAATTTTTGATTGATAAAATTATAATAAAAAATATCAATGAGAGAATTTCAGCCTGGGCAAAGACAGCTGCAATGTGAGAGCAGGACCATAGGAAACTAAGTATTTCTGCAAACTCTTTTAGTACTTCCCAACCAGTAGCCTGTTACTATGTTTTAGGTGACATAAATTAATGGAGAGATCATTTCTATCTTTACAATGCTACTGTGCCTTACTGAGTGCAATGCCAAAAGATGTGGCCAACCCACTGACTGGAAAAAATGTGCCAATTCAGGGTATCCATGCAAAGTGCACTTGGTCCTTTAGCTGTCCCTGCTGGCTGACAAGGGTCCCTGGGTCCCAGGTTTACAAATAAACCTCAAACCCCACGTTCATGGCAGTTCATCACATATCAACAAAGCTTTTAAAACTCACTTTGTAAAATATGAAAAATATTTGGCAAAGTTTAGGACAAGCCTCTTTGACAACAAAACTTTTCTGAATAGTTATGTGCCACTGAAGACGTATAGTGCAGCACTGTCTGAGAATTGATAAGTGCAAGCTGTTATTTAAGGCCCCCCACTTCCAGGGCAAAGTCCCAGGGGTATTGAACATCAATCACAAGTTCAGATGCAGACATTTCACATATGGAGAAGTCAGTAGCAACAGGCTGTTATGGAATTCCATGGTGGGACACAGGGATTTAAAAGATCTGTTGATGTCTGACGGAGATGACTGTGAAGGAGGTAGATATAAGCTCCTGACTACAAATGGTCCCTGATCACTGGTCAGAGCAAGGCTGGGCTAGTCACCATTGCTCTGGGACTGCCTTTGGTAGAGATTGCTCTAAGCACCTCTGGCGTCACTGGGGACTGAAACACTCAGCAGCCACCCATCAGGAGAGACTGATCACTGTGGCAGAGGAACCATCTGTCTGTGTTCAGCAGCTTCCACATTAACTGCTCTGTCCTCTAGCACTGTTCTTCACTTAGATGTTGGCTGGGTAAAAAAGCACTAAAAGAACATACTGGAAGTCTGGGAGCAGTATTAGGAAAGCAAAACTGGGCTTTGACATAGACATTGTTAGTGATAACTCGAGGTAAGGAATTTCAACAGATCAACCAGCCACTATGTTTTTCTAAGCAAAAGATGGAAATTGGAGTTATACAATGAGTTTGTATATATATATGGAGTGGTTATGGCTGTCTTGGAGAATCTAGCACCCTCCCTTAGTTTTACAGGTCCCATGAAAAGTTGGAGAAGCTGGTTTGGATATGAAAATGTGTAGAAGTTTGAACCTTCATAGCTGGATTGAATCTCAGTACTTTCTAGAGAAATGGGAAGAAATTGCTGGAGAACATAAGTGTAAACTTTTTTCTGAAATTTTCAGAAATGTAAAATACTGAAATAAAAAACAGTTAAGGGCAAAAATGCAGAATTTTGATAATTGTCTTTATTTATTACTAACAGAGTTGCATTTGTCTAATTTAAATATGTTTAAATAAATAAAGCTTTAATATTAATTTCCTTGAATAACTTCTGCTACTTTGCATTTTTGGCATTTAACCCAGCAAGGTGTAGTACATGAAAGCTTAGTTGTGGAAAGCATTCCATACCATTCTTCTTTGCTTCCCAGATAGTCTGGCTTCTTTGAAAAAGTACCACTCACTGCTCAGCTTCAAAGAAAAAACCTCAAAACATCACATGGAGGTCACCAATGCAGATACATGTAAACAGACTAAAATAAACACTTTGATTTGTGAATTGTCCTGGTTCCATCTCTGAATATTAACTAAGAAACCAGCAGTAATGCTCAGTAATATCAACATTTTTAACACTACCACTGAGGTAGAGAGTAATAGAGAGGAATTGAGATGTGAAAGAAAAGACACCCTCTGATGAGGTCTCCTTCTACAATGTGGGATGCAGTTTCTGGTGGACTGTGAATTATTAGTAGACATGGAGTGCTTATGCTGACAGTGGTCTTTTAGAACTAAATGCAGAGCAGAGCCTGCTGCTAATTTTCCTGAAAAAACAGCTTCCTAGAGAAAAAGAATCACTATTTCAAGTAGGGTGCTTTCTTGAGAAAAATGGTTCATGATTTCCAGGCCAGTTCATCAGCATTCAGTCCAAAAAGAGAATGCCAACACAAAAAAAAGTAGTTTCATTTAAAACCATAAGGTGTTTACGGAAGTACATGGAACTAATCTGTACTATTTTGGTGATGCTGTATTTTTGGAACTCACCTGTTTTTTGGGATAGCTAGTATGTATATCCACACTGAATTACTGAAATATTTGGTCACAGATGAAAAGCAGAAAACCCTATTCATATCCCCCATATTAGGCAAGTAGCTTGGACGTGAGTCACAGCTCTTTCAAGGAACTTAAATTTCCTCATTGTCAATGAAGAAAAACAGGCAAATCAGAGAATCTGTCTTAGAGGCAGAAAGTAAACTCAGACAAAACTGAGAGGGTATCCCCCAAGTAAAGGTGATGATGAAAAAATTCTACTGACATGAAGTTATGTAATAATGGCAATTCTTGGCATAGAGAGTGAGAGGTGTTAATATTCCTTAAACAAGAGTGTACAGGTCTTCAGGGAGATTCAGTCATAAGGTAGATCTGAATACTCATAATTATCTATTGCTGAGAAAAGGAGAACCAAGGGGTATCCATATAGAGCTAGAGAACAAGAAGGTAATCTCCTAAGAGAAAACTGTGATTTTGGGGTGATAGTTTTACCAAGTTTGTATCCACCATAAAGGCATTCTGTGTGTTTATGGGATCAGAACTTTGACGAGCTAGAAGACAGCAGATGTTTCTAGATTTGAACAGAAAACCCAATTCACATTTTCTCTAACACTGAAAGGTCTTCATTTTTTCAAGCAGTTCTATCAGTGACTTTGCTGGAAGTTCTTTAGCCTGTGCCCATTGCTTCTTGAGCTTTCATTGGGCATCTCTATGAGAAGTCTGGCTCTGTTGTCTTTGCTTCCCCCTGTCAGGTACTCATGAACAAGTTCCTCAGAGCCTGCTCTTTCCCAGGCTAGATGACCCAGCTCTAAGTATCCCTTTATAGGAGAGATGTTCCCATTCTTTAACCACATCCATGGCCCTTCACTGGACTCACTCCAGTATGGCTGTGTCCTTTTTATATTGGGTAGCCCAGAACTGGACCCACACTCCCAGTGTGTCTCACCAAAACTGAGCAGAGGGGAAGGATCACCTCCCTTACCTACTGGCACTGCTGTTCTTAATGTCCCATTTCTTTTAAGGAATAGAGAGCAGTGGTCTCCCTGTTCTGATGGAAGAGAGATTGTCTCCTTCAGTTAACTATGGGCATGTTGGTTAAGAAAAAAGGACAGACTGATGGGCTAGGTGTTTTCATGCAGACAGCTTGTGTGCTAACCACTGCTCTTATTAGGCTGTGTATAAATTATCCCTCACTAGAGATGAGAACACAGGATGGGAGTCACTTTCATGTTTGTTTACAAAAATCATGAGAAGGCATAAATTCACCACAATAAAATGTGCAAATTTGCACATTTAGTACTCAAATTGTGTGCAGAAAGCCACACTGATAACCTGTTATGTCTTTCCTATATTAATAGATCAGATATGTAAATTTTGATAATAATAGCAGCAACTATCAGAAGCATTATGTATTTTAACACCGAGATACTTCCACTTAGCAAAGGATTCTGAATAACAGAAGTGCAGATTTTAAATGCATGTCAGAAATCAATATTTACCCATTAATAATGCAGGGTCCTTTCTTGAGATGGCAGTTTTTTCCTGTAAATCCCTGGGCACACAGACAAATATATCCTCCATCACCAGTCTCTATACACGTTGAATTATTGGTGCAGGGCTTTGCTGAACATGGGTGAATATCTGTTTAAAAAACCCAACAGGGCTTGATTAATCTAATGAAAAAGAGTTAGTAAATATTAATACAATACTTCAAATAAAATATGGCTTTAACAATACTTCATCCTGCATTTTATAAATTCTGATCTATTCTCCCCTTTGTTAAAATGGAGTTCAGATTGTTCAACTATTGCAAGCAATTTCAGTTTATTTCTCTCTTTCTAGCTCCTGCTTGCAAAATGTGTCTGAATTGCTTCATTCTACAAATAAGTAGTATTAGAAATAAAATATTATTATGGGACAAGAACTTTTCCATTGTCTAGCCATACTTTCACAATCTTCGCTTCTCCATGAACAGAATTCTGATAAAGCAATCAGGAAATGGGAATTCTCCCTGCTCCCTGCCCATATCATTATGTGCTTATGAACAAATGTTTCATAAAAACAGAGATCGGCCATTTACAAAAAAAAATCAGTTAAGATTTCATCTTTTGGCTGGGCTACATTCAACCCTTACATAACTGTACCAGAGCACAGAGCTGTATGACGTCTGAACCCAAAGTCACACTTCTCATTTTCTTTGCAATTGCCCTGCTGAGCCACTTCCCACTCAAATGATTACTGAATTTTAAAATAATTAAAACTAAATAAACAAACAAGTGCATATTTAGCAAGCTACTGCAGCAGCTGCAGAGAAGTGCTGACTGGAAGGTATCTGATGCCTTTCACACACATATACACACTTTCTAAGAAGATGAAAAGGGATTTAAGGGCATTTATATTTTACTTCCCACAGCATAACATGAAATTTAGATGATATCATAAGGTACTGAAAAATTGTAACCACAGAAAACAAGAGCCTTAGCTTTCAAATACAGTGTTCCCTGGATAAAAAGTTCTATTTCTTTAATGCCTGTTCTTGTTGCAACACAACTTAGCATGCACTTTGAGTGTAAACTCCAGTTTTCACAAGGACCAAAATAATCTTGACTGCTTCTTGGAGCAGAGTTGTTTGCCAGCTGTTTTCACGGACTCTAAAGGCAGCTAATAAAGCGTGTACTTTGTACTTGAAACTCTCTGCATATATATGTATATATACATGAATAGGTATGTATATATATATATTACTGTCAATAATTTATGTCAGGTATTTAATTTTAAAACACATCTTCAAAGGGTGTTGTACCAGGTTCTTTTACATCATGATACACAAATATCCTCAATTAGAATACTTTTCTCTATTTTACTGAATGTCTCAAAAGGACAACCACCAAGTGATAACTGAGAGGAAAAGTCAAAACCCAGGATGTTACATTTATACATATATTATGGGTGGCCTCAATCACATTACCCACAATTAATAGTTGCACCAAACTAAGTTCTCACGCTGCAGTACATGAAGTAATCACTGAGTGTTTTTATGAGGAAGATGTGCTCAGTATTAGTTTGTCACAGCACAGTTTTTAGCCCTGTCTCCACCTGTACTCTCTGATGATTTTACCAACATGTGGCCTTGGCAAAGCAGTCCAGTGACAAGTAGGACAATTTACTCCCAGCTTACACTGCCTTTTTAGCCAAATTGAGGCCAGGATTCCAGCAGGAGGTCAGGGCTGTGTAAGCACAGCCAGCAGTGACAAGCTGACAGATCTGATTTAGCAAAGTGGATCAAACACTCTGACCGGGCTGTCATTTTTTTCCTGGAAACAAATTGACTAAATTGATTTTTCCTTTGTTATGGTCAGTGTTTGATGTGGTTCCTGTACTGTGCAGTGTGTATCAGCTGCAGAGGGAAGCTCTGTGCTCTGCAGCCTGGTTCCTGGGGTACACACACTGGATTTCAGGGCAGTGTTTCCCCAAGATGGGAAGATCATGTTGAATTGTGGCATCATGACTCAGTTGGATAGGTCCCATTGCAAACAGGTTAACCAAAAGTGTCAACACCAAGAACAGCTCACAGATGTCTTTCTTCAAGTGCCTTGTCTGTCCATGTGACTGCAGTAATAGCCACAAATGCTACCACTGACTCTGCCCTACATGTTTACAGTGGATCAAGTGTAACCCATAACCTGCATGTCTCAAAATTACTAGGAAGATCATTCTTGAAATGAACTGAGAACCAGGCTGCCCACATTAAAAACAGCTACACAATCAGAGGCATTCGCAAACCAGTTGGTGATCTAAAACTACTCCAGAAAGGAACTTCCATGATCAAAGCCAAGGAGGTCATAGACTAACTTTTCTACAAACAGAAGAGGTATCATCACCTGTCCAAATCATCTTTTTTCCTCCCATGCTTAGCAAGCAAATAAACTGCTAAGACTATGTCTGTATTTGAGAAATATTTCAGTTAATTGTAGTGGCCAACGCCCTTCAGACCCTCCCACAATTTTCCATTCTAGGTTTTTCCTTCCAGTTTCCTAACCTGATCAAGTTTCATTTAATGATACCTGTAAATTAACTGTAGCTAACTGTAATGACTTTATACAGGCAGGAAACTGATACCAGCTTTTGGCAGAAGATGATGAGATCAGGGCCTGAGCAATAACCCATTTGAGGTTTCATTGCTTTATTGGGTCAGGATAACAATTTCTATCAACTTTCCAGTAGCAAGAAGAGAAGGATCTTCTCTTGATCCCTTATGGCAAACAATGCATTTAGAGTAGGTAAAACCACTGAGATGAAAGACTATCAACAAAACATTGCTGCAGATGAAAAAATAGATATCCTTTTGTCTGAAAATTCTTGGCAGCTCTTCATGGGGATCTAAATTCAAATTGGCAAAGAAAATGCCAATTTTGAGATGACTCTGAGTGTTGAGAGAAATAATAGCTTCTGCACTTAGCAAAGGATACCCTTTTTAGTATTATAGGACTATCTTAATGAAAATGAGTTAAATTAATATTTTTTCATAAAGATGTGGGCTCAATTTTCAATGCATTCTTTAGCATCCTAAGTAGCAATTGCAAAAGGGAAACATTGCAAGGCTCAGAATTGCAAAGATATATTAACACTAAGAAATTCAGCTATGCAATTAAAGCTTTTAAAAGTAGCTGTGAAAATGCTACCTTTAAAATATGGAACTTTGTATTCACTGATAAGCAACAGAACTGAGCATCCTAAGGTGGCAGAGGGGGGATTGTTCTGTGTAGCTTTAGAGAACTCTGATTGTAGATCAGTTGTAGATTCCTACTCACTAACTCTAATGAGAATCTAGGTGTCTGTCTCAGGTACAAACACATAGGTGAGATGTGTCCAGAACAACATCTGGAGACCTTAGAGTCACATCTGCACCACAGATGTCACCACTGCTACCACAGCTTCTGCAAACACACCAGGGCTGACTTTAGGAAGCCTCTCTCTGCTCATGTGTGCAGTCAGGGAGTACAGGCTGCAACATCTGATGAGTAAATGAGTACCTGAGAACCTTGCACAAAATTCCATCTCACTGCAAGGATGTGACCTACCTAAAACCCTCTGATTCTTTTAGTCATCTTAAAGCCTTATGCAGTTCAAACTGTCATCAATGACCACTTTGGCTATGCATTGGAGAGCTCAGGCATGCTCCATAAATTATAAGCCATATACCAACAAAAGCCTGAAAGTCATGAAAGGAAAATGAGGCCCTGTCCTCTCACAGCTGCAGCTACGTGGGCAGAGCAGCGCAGGCTCCTGGATGCTCATGTGGTTTCCATGCCCTCAGATCTCTCTGACCGAACATTTGCCTGTGTCAGCCAAAATAAACCATCTCAACAAAGGCCAATTCTTCAGCCTGCTCATACAAAGCTGGCTGATTCTGACTGGCAAAGGGTGAGAGAGTGCACATGGAGCTGTGCTTACCCCTGAGACCTGAGGGGGAAGTGGCAGCCTGTTCAGGAAGACCTTTTTCTCAGTTCACTTCACTGAATCATCACCGGGTTAAGTAAAGGAAAAAATAAGCACAATGTTTTCCTCTCAAGAGGTACTAAGAAAATAGCATACTCACATACATAGAGTGTGCTACATAAATATTTAACATTATTTAACATATACAACTTGTATTTTGATTAGAAGGGCTTACATGACAAGAAGGGAGCAGTTGTTTGCTGGCCTTGTCCCTGATAATTAGTGTTTAAAATAGAATGAATTTACACTTTGCTCACACATATGCCTGTCACAGTGGACACGGGAAGAACCACACGAGGACACGCTGGTGAGCGAAGCAGGAAAAAAGGGGCGAGTTTATTTACAAAACCTAGTTTTATACATTTCTCATGGTGCCCGTGGATTGGAGGATGGAATTCCACCTCTCAATCCACGTTGGTTGAGCTAACTGTCAATCACATTTCTCCTCCTACCTAGAAATATGTAAACAATAAAAGACAGTTAGCAAAACATGGCCAGTGTTTATAGTAGAAAATGTGATAAGGTGAAATTTCTGATTCCAATATGAAGAATATAACAGAAGGCTTAAAAAGGTCTTCAAAACTAGGGTGACATATGCCCAATTACAAAAGATGCTGCATTGCTTCTGCCTAAATTATTATGGAAGTTTGAGGTTTACGTGCTGTTGCCCAGAATCTCCTCATTATCCGGAGTTAACATTCATTATTTTAAAATTAGTTCTCTAGGAGGACTTTGCGAGTCTGGAACACCAGATGGGGCTGCTTCCCCTCACTTGCTCAAGCAGAGAAAAGGATGTGCAAACCTATGTCACAGAGGCTGCCAACCCATCCCTCCTCACAGAGGCACTGCCAGGGCTTGGCACAGCTGCCGTGCAAGCACCCAGGGAAGGGAACGCACTGGTTACAAAGTGCACCCTGCCAGCCAGGTTGACACCTGAAAGAGATAAAAGACAAGACAGAAACACAGTTAATTTTAATAAACATAATTAAAAGGATGCCCCTCCCCCCCCCCCCCTTTTGAGGCACAATAAATGAACTTTTGGATACCAAATTGTACTATTTGAACAAACGCATACCATCAGTGCTTCTGGGATACTAGAAGCAGTTTATGTGAAGAAAACCATTTCATTCAGCAAGGAAAAACAAACAAAGAAACAAACAATGTATCAATGTAAATACTTCATACTGGAAAAAGTAAACTTAACAGGTATCTAAACATTCATACTCTATGATTTCAGTTACTGTATCCTAACAGAGTGCTGTTTCATTACAGATCTGTATTTTCAGAGCCCAAACCATTTCAATTTCTGTCTCTCTTACCAGGACTGTGAATTATTGAAGCTGACCACTCCTGCACTAATACCCGTGTCTGACAGATCTTTTTACCTGCATTCACTAGGAAATTCACAGAATCCATTCTCTGGATGACAGCCAGCTTTACAGTTCACACCTGGAAGAAGTGATTTATAACATTAAACCAGAAAAATCAGCACAACACCCCCACATCATGTCCTATACACATCACTGATGTTTTGAAAGAACCCAGACTGCAAAATGTTCCTTTTCTTTTTTCTTCAAATACATTTTTGCATAGTAAAATTTTGGATTAACCTAATCTGGAACATGTTATAGAATGTTCCTACAGGACAAGTGAGGTGACATACAGAATTAATCACAAAAGAATGCAAAGTTACTTTAGCACACAAAAAGTGTATGTAATATCCCTATACAGCATTTTAAAGGGGTAATGCCAGAGAATATTAATGGATGTCGTTTCACGACGTGCCACTCCAAATGCATTGTTGCAGAACTACTTGAAACACAAAAGTACTTTTAGTCAGAAAAAAAAAAATCTATTTAAAGCTACTTAGAATAAAAGCGCTGAATTCGTTTCAACCCTACATCGGACGAAAATAATAATTTTCTTTAAATCATGCATAAATAACGCAAGTTAAGGAGAAGAGACCTCAGTCGCAGTTTTTGTTTGCTTAAGCATTCGCACCAAGCCATGCTCTGAGCGATCACCGCCAGCCACCGACACTCTAAGCCAATGGCAGGGGCACCGCGCTCCGTCCGCTGCCAGGGAGAAGCTTCCCGGCGGCACCAGCACCTCTGAGCGAGGGCTGGGGATGCCCCTGACCACCGAGGGGCTCCGGCAGGGCTCCGTCACCACCGAGGGGCTCCGGCAGGGCTCCGTCACCACCGAGGGGCTCCGGCAGGGCTCCGTCACCACCGAGGGGCTCCGGCAGGGCTCCGTCACCACCGAAGGGCTCCGGCAGGGCTCCCCCACCGCCGCTGCCCGGCGGCCCCGCCAACTCCCCAAAGTTTCCCGAGCCGCCTCCCCTCCCGGCGGGCAGAGCAGCCTCAGCGCCCCGGCGCGGGCCTTACCTGTGTCTGCGGGGAGCACCAGGGGCAGCAGGCAGCAGCAGCAGCCCAGGATGCCGGCGGCGCGCAGCCCCATGGCCCGGCCGGCGCCGCTGCGCTCCCGCGGGGCTCGGCGGACACGGGGCCGGGCGGGCGGGGCTGGAGCAGGGAGGGACGGAGGGCGGGGAGGGCTGCCCGCCTCCACCCGCGGCCCGGGAGCTGCCCACGGGGCCCGGCAGCCCCGGCCAGCGCCGCCGCTGCGAGCCGCGCTGCGCCCCGGGGCCGGCCGGAGGAGCCGCGCACCTCCAGCAGCTCCGGCAGCTCCGGCGCCTCCAGCACCTTCAGCACCGCCAGCAGCTCCAGCACCTCCAGCACCTCCAGCAGCTCCAGCAGCTCCAGCAGCTCCAGCAGCTTCAACACCTTCAGTAGCTCCAGCAGCTCCAGCAGCTCCAGCAGTTGTTCGTCTCCTGCCTCCGGCGAGGGGAGGAATCCTGCAGGGGTGCGGGAGAAGGGAGGTCTGGAGCGAGGGGGAGTGCTAAGCACGCCTCTGGTCTCCTTGAAACTTAGTCTGGCTCAAAGAACTGAGCTTGTCTTCAGAAATCTTAAGAATTCTCAGTCATTCCCATCACAGCTCCAACACTTTCAGGAAAGATTCAGTGAAGACAGGGAAAGTGTAATACTGTTCTGTTTCTGAGGCTTGAGAATTCAAAAAAGACCCCACCAAAACACCCCAAAGTGCACCTTTGGCAGTCACTGAACAAATCAAGAAAAAGCACTACTTTTACCACGAGGCAATTTAAATTCTGCATTCTATTCTGTGACTCTACATTTCTCTTTTATATCTCTTTATTCTTCCTTTGCGCTGTCCCTTAAGGAAATAGACTGGGTATTTCTTATTCTTTGTGTTCCTTCTAGTTCATTGTTTGCTTTTAAAGAAGTTCTGCCTGGTTTTTAGGATTCCTGAGGGACCTGTTTTTAGCCTGCTGGTGCAGTGCTTTCCTCCACCAGACCTCATTTACTAATTTGCCTGCTTTTATGTGAAGCAACTAGAGATGCTTATACTATGGTGATAAAACCACAATGGGCTTATTCAAGATTACCTGCTTGAAAATGCACACTGAAGAGCACTCATTAGCTTCAGATTGTCCATGTAGTGGTATTTCAAGACAGTGATGTCACGTAGGTTATCAAAGTTTGCTGCTAGCAATGCTGCCTTTTAGCTTTAACCAAGAATGGAGGAAGTGAAGGACAGAAAAAGGAAGAGTAGAAAATGAGGTTGGGTTAAAAGAGAACACTCAGGGAGTGAGGGGTGAGAGGCAGACAATGAGTCTTCAAGGCCCTCCAGAAGCTTTGGGATCTGGGATAAGCTGTGCCTGTCTGACTCCACAGGCACAGATTGCATCCATGCCTTTTCTGCTTGTCTTGCTTTCCTTTTACTGAAACATTACTCATTGTTTGGAAAAGATTACTCTGCCTCACAGCTTTGCTGTAGCTCAGTAGACCAAGCCTTGCTGGGGTATTTTCAATGGCACCCTAGAGAATGTGGAGTACTAATGATGACTGCTTAATCCTTTACTCTGCCCTTCTGGGAGCCTGTGCTTCTGTAGAGTAAATATTAGAAGCTTATTGTCTGTTCACTTTGCTTTTATTCTTAGCTATTCGTTCACACTCAGGTTGTGGTAGGCACAAGGTTGCTTGTTCTTCCCTTAGGTGGTAAATTCTCTGCTGATGTAGAAGCCCTGCTATGTTGGACCTTTTTTGCGTTTGTGGACCGGGAGAAAACCTGGTAGTTAAAAGGGTTCCAAGTATTCTGTGATTTCTGTGATATTCCAGTATTGCCATGACCAACTAGTAAAGGAAAGCTTTAATCTTCCTGCCTTCCATTCTAGAAGCTTCTCTTTGGATTCTTCTTTCTTCAGACCTTAAGAGTAAAGAACCTGTAGAATTCATAGGTTTCGTTCGTACACTCATCAATGTCAAATTATCTTCTCTAATTTGCATTGTAAATAGAGGCTCTGACATAAGATGACACATTTCTTCTATTTTCTGAGACAGCTGCTGAATACCTGCTGTACTGTTCAAAACTGACTTCTTACAAAAAAATCATCAGGAAATTCTGGTTCTCACTATGCTATGTACAACATTATAATGGCCATTGCAAATTTCAATTTTTGTACTCCTCACTTTTCAGGCTTTTTAAAATAGATACACTGTTAATCAAAAATTACCTGCTTTTTAGAACACCTCTACTTCTTAATCTCCTGTGTCTCAGTGATGCCTCTTAGATTGCTTGAAATAGGAAAAAATCTCAATTTTCCCATCTCGTCTACTTTCTTTAACTTTTATCTTAACAAAACTTGCTAATTTTATTTCTAAGAGGTCATAATCCTTTTCTTTTAGAGTAGAGTCTCTCTGCTGGAACAGAATCTGCCCAGATACTAATCCAAAAATAATTTCAAAACACAAACCCAGCATTCTTTAAATCCAGGCTAATTCTTTTCTTTCCCCTCCTTCCACCTGAGTAAACCAAGCTGAAAATCATTTTTACTTAGCTGGTTTACTGCCAAAAGCACTCTGATCCAAATCTCCATTGTCTTCACAATTCTTCTTGAAAATTACAGTAATGGTGTTCTGTGTTTCAGATCTTAGTGACTTCTACTCAGGATAATCTTAATTTTTTAACCTTTTTGGGTCTTTCCATTAGAAATTGAAAAGGAAAGAATCTCATGTAATAGATGTCTAGATATGGAGATCATCCAAGGTGTAAATATTGTACTTATTTCTTCACCTAAAATACTTGAGTGGTGAGTACATAATTGAGAAGCACTGGTCTAGTAATCTCCTACCTGATTCTTGGGAAACAGACAGTTTCATGGAAATCTTGGGAGATTTCTGTTGGAACTTATTTTAGGAATCAGGGGCATCAGATCATCCAAGAAATTGACAGCAAGAACTGAATCCAGCAAAAAGTCTTTAAGGAAGCTTGTCCAGAAACTAATACAATACTTCATTTGTTCCAAGAAAATGGCACACAACTATCCTTCACTCTTGGACAGGAATAAGAAACATGTTCAAAGAGTGAGATATTGGAAAGGCAGACTGAGACTGAGAATTTAACTTGGCAAGAACTTCCTTTTGCACACTGAACAAAGAAAGAGAGTTCTTCATCCTTCTGGTCAGCAACATGCAAATAACTTTGAAAAGTCTGGAAATGCAGAAGCAACAAGAAATCCTTGAAGTTATGTCCTGGCTAGGAATTCTTGTACTACCAAGGTCCTGTTTGCCTACTACCCTAACACTGTTTGACTGGAGAGAAGTACAATCACATTTTTATTTCATTGTTGCAAGAATCTGAGGCTGGAGAATCTGCACCAGTGACAAGAAACACAAAGCAATTAATTGGTATTACAGCTCTTGAGGGTCCCTGAAAACTCTGGTAGCTGGAATCTGAGGCTATCAGCAGTGTCACAAAGAGACCATAAACCAAATGAGACCTCACATGAGAGAGCAAAATTACTTTGATTAGTTGGGACTACCCTTATACATATTGCAAAGAGTAAGGGA
The DNA here is from genome assembly GCF_021018805.1 of Prinia subflava. Classification (NCBI taxonomy): domain Eukaryota; kingdom Metazoa; phylum Chordata; class Aves; order Passeriformes; family Cisticolidae; genus Prinia; species Prinia subflava. The sequence goes on along the minus strand of NC_086251.1, from coordinate 52,246,146 downwards.
AAAATATCAATTACAGGACAGTTCCACTGTCCTTGTGAATTACTGTATCAGAAACTCTGTCAGATGTTTATCTTTCATCCCTTGAAGTGATCTCATCAGCCATGAATATACACAGGCATGAAGTTTTAGGCTCTGTTACCTGGTTTAACAAGTTTGTACTCAAGGACTAGTGCTGTCCACTTGAAGGAAGCTCATCAGATGCAGCTGGAGCCCTAAGGAACTATTTTTCACTCTTTCTGTCCTATCCTTAGGTGTGCTGGGACCAGATGGGCTGCACCAGCCTAAAAACTTTGAGCAGAACATCATCTTTCCTTTCCCTCTAACCCTTGCCATGTCCCAGATGCACAGTGGCATTTGTCCCCCCATGGCAGCTTGACTCGTGTTGCCTCTGGCTCCTCAGTGCACTGTGCTGGCAGGTGACTGACAAGAAAAACATGGAATTATTTCTGATGTAACCATAACCTTTTCAAAAACATGTTCTCTGCTTGCAAAAGACAACAGGTGAATGCCTGCAGACGTCAGTGGGAGACAGGCACCTTGTCCAGTTCTGGCTGTACAGGGCCCACAAACCAGAAAGTTTTTATTCATGGGATAGATTTCACTGCACACAGAAGTTGCAGCTGTCACCAGTGAGCTAGAGACTGCCAATATATATTTTTTTAGCATGGTAAGTGTTCCCCACTGGAATGGTAACCAAAATGTGTAGAGCTAAAATATACAGCAAAAATTTACAGGAGTTAAAGCCAAACTCATTCCCTTGCCTGGTACTGAAAATCCTCACAGCCTCCCTCTCTAACTATTGTCAAAGCAGTAGCTCAGTACTATCCATCACCCAATTACTACAGCACAGAGAATTCTGCCAGCTGTTTTGGAAAGTGCATTATATGAAATCTTGGCTGCTATGAAGACTGTGGCAAAACTTCCGTCACTAGAGCAGCTTTCTACTGTCTGTAGCAGACTTGATAAAAAACTAGATGTGATTTTCCCCTTTCTCTGTGTTGGGATGTCAGAGATTTTGCTATCCCTGAGATCATAGTCTAGCCCTGCTTTGATATTTTAAGGAAATAGACCTAAATGTACATATTTGAAATATTCAGTAAGATTCTACATTTAAAGTCTTTACTCTGTCAGATGCATGAACTTAGCAATTAAAATACAGAGTCAAGAAAATACTATATAAAAAGCAAAGCAAGACAACAGCAAAAATTTTATTTTTCTAGTAGTTTTTCCATCCTACTATTCACAGCACAAAAGATGAGAAACTGGAGGAGCATAGGCATAAAATAAAATACATTAAAAAAAACCCCACCATTCTGTCACTAATGAAAAAAAGAAGAAATCTTATCCTAAGCTGTTACAAAAAAGAATACATGTATATTTAAAGAAATATAAGCAAAAACATTTTTCAAAGATCTAGAAGAGTATCACTGTCATTTTATATAGTAGTAGTGAAGTGCCTGTTCTTGAAGTATATAATAACATAGAGAGTTATAGAATATAGAATAAAATGTTAATTAAATGACAGTGTGAGAATCATAACTAGATTTTTTTAGTACAAAACCGGAGAAATTATAAAAGATTGATCCATCATGATGTGTGAAACCAGGAAAGACAAAAATCCAAAAACTTGTAGTAGACAGAAGTAATGGCCAGCACTGTACTTGGAAGAAAGATTAATTTGTCCTGGGTATATAGACATTTTCTTCTAACACTAAGGTTGATCAGACATTATGACAATTTGTCACCAGAGTAGAGGCAAAATAATTAATTAGGTGTCTTCAAGGGTACCTGAAGTACACTTATGAGGAGAGTAATGTAAAACCATCGTTGCTTGAAGCAGGTGTTTGGGTTAGGTTATCCAAGATGTCCCTTTCAAAGCCATCATTTATAGTCCTGTGATATCTCTTGGTCAGGCAAACATTCCCTTGCAAACTGATGTTAAAAAACAAGCCTGAATCCTAGGGATTTTTAAAAGGTGTTTGAGAGCCTGACTGATGTCAATAGTAATTAGGAAGTTTTTATCATAATGTGTCCAATACATCCAACATGTTACACTAACTTGGAGATGCAGATAATATTCAATTTGTAAATCACATCACTTGTTATATTTTCCTGCAGTGTGAAAGATTTGGTGCAGTGAATACAAGTGTAGATTCTGAATAGTCAGTAAACAGAACAATTTTTTTGGCTTTGTTAGTAATATTGCATCTTAAAATGTATTTTTAAGTACTTGCCTGAGGCTAGTAAAATAGTTTTACTTCCTACATAAAACATAACTAGATCTGAGACTACATTTCTGGACAGGGGCTGACTGTGTGTACAAAGGGGAGAAAGCAAGAGAGGGAAAAACAATCTCTCTATTAAGGCACAATGTTCTTATCGTTTTCTGAATTTACAGAGTAAATTATACTGTCTTCTGTCTGGAAGGGATATTTATAAAGAAAAATGGACAATTCCCTGCAAGACAGACATAGACATATATCAAAATGAATAGCTTAGTTTTATCTTCATGGAGTTCGAAATGATAGAGAGCCATCAAGGATTAAATTTTTGAGAGAGGGGGAAATTCAACATTGAACCCCTGTTCAGGTCTTTTGGAAAATTGTCCACATATGAATAATCCAGAAAGAGGAAACATTGCCATATATATCTGAGTGTGTGTAAACTGTATTTAAATTTAGTCTTTGTCAGAGTTCTCTCTCTCTATGCTAGCTATATATGAAGAATGAACAGGAAAAGAAAGACATCTAGGGGAAGTATATAAAAGAAAAATAAATGCATGAAGAAATAACTTATAAAATTGTTGTTTATCAAAACAGAGTAGAGGTACTCTGTCAATTTACAGCTTTTACCTTCTGAAAACTCCACTGTGTTCTGATACTAACAGTTTCAACATGAACTCTAATACTTAGAGGATCCTGCTGTTTTTAAAGCTTTGAACTGGCCCTGATGGAGGCTTTAGGTGGCAAAAAAATAAATGAAACTAATCCCCAAGCCTTTCTAGACTCATTACTGCTGTCAGAACTCTAGTTGCTATTCAGTCTTTGATTTTGTCTTGATCTCAGCTGGATTTTTGCAAACTACATAAGCAAGCTGTTATTTTCAGTCTTAGTGCTTTCTCTGATTTTGAGCCATTTTAAGGGAAAGATGTTGCATTCACTTCCATTATATACAAGCTGTAACAGATCCATTGCTGTTATTTATACACCCTCACATATGGGTATGTTCTGCTGATTCCATCACACGCCAAAAACATTTCTGGTGTTTTTGAGTTGTTTTTCATCTGACAAAGAGACCAGATCATTCTTCTACCCTGTGTTGTTTGGTTGGTTGTTTTTTGTTCTACTTTCTCTAAAATATATGTTTGTTTTCTCAAATTTCTGTTTTTTTAAAAAAACACATCCACTAATTCTAGAAATCAGGTGAGCTTAACGCTGTCATAGTCCCATTTCATGGGGTTTTTTTAGTTCTCCTCTCTTATATTATAAGCATCTCCATGCTGTACAATTTTTTCTTTTTCCATACTGTTTCTAATTAGTTTTTCTTCTGCTCCTCTTTTTTAATGTGGTGTCTTATTGTTATGGTTTTCATTCCTCTCTCTAATGATGTTGTTAAGCTATAAAATGGAACCTGAACTACGTTCTATTTGCATTATTATGGTTACCTTGCATTTTGTCTAGGTCTATTTAATCTTTAATTTGTTACAGGATGTTATATAACCATTGCTTGGAAATGATCAATTTTGATGAAATTTCTACAGTTCTCTATCAATTCATTTCTTTCCTCCTGGGTAAGGGACACGTGAAAAAACTACCTCAAGAGTATCATTCCACTTGTAAATGTGAGGATAAGATTTTATAAAAATTGGTGCCATAAAAATAATTATTTGAGAATTAAAAAGAACCCAAACCAGAGGGAATATCTGAGGGGAGTAATAAAGCAGAATATGCCAGAAGCAGTCCTTTTTGCCGTAGCTAGAAGCTCTTTCCCTCAGTCTAGCATCAAGGCCAAGAAAAATAGAGATTGGCAATTTGTCAACCCTTTATACACAAGTAATATCAAGAAAGTAATTTTCACAAAGATATACAATCTGTTTCCCTTGGTTTAGTTCATGTCTCAGCTCTTCACTTCCCAGAATTTTTTTTTCTTTCTAGCCTTACCTTGAAAGAATTTTCAAGTGAAGGACAAATATTTATTAATGGTGCTGCAATAATGTATTTCAAATTGTAATAGTGGTAAATACTTGCAGTCAGGAAGCCTGAAAATTTTTGCATAACAAAAAGCATGACTTTTTGCCCTGTAATTCCAGTGCCAGATGTAAGATAAACTGTAACTTAGGAAAGGCGATTTTCAGTGAAAAATTTTCTATGAAACTAATTAATTACTTTAGTAAGTTTATCCAGTACTTAGTACATATTAATTTAGAATGCTCAGTGATAGGAATTATTTTATAAAGCACAGTTTGAGATTAATGTTAGAAATTAATTAAGCAAGGATGTAATTGTAGTTGTGCCTGAAACACTTCCATGCCTTAGTGGTGAAGATTAAGTGAGGTGGCCAAAGCAAGGCTGAATCAACTGTGGTCTGTTTTTTCCCAAATCAGATCTGACTAGTAGAAGTTTTTGCAAATCATATAAAGGTAAATAAGTTCATAAGCAAGAATGGTTTGCTGAGATCCTGCTTTTGCACTGGTTTATTGTGGGTTCCATTTCACATAGAGAAATAAAGTAACTAGTTCGAACACACTTGTGGCTAAATCAGGTATGCATGATTAGGTCTTCTGCGTCCCTCTTTCTTCTTATCATTATTATATTCAATAAAAAGGACCTTAATAATAAGGTTCACCTTTGGAGTGAATCACAGACTGGGAAAGAGGAAGAAAGAAATTAGGCATAAAAAGGAAAGGAGCTATTCAGTACAGGCCATGTAAAAAATTGGAACTAAATAAAGAATACCTTGCATTCTGAATTTCCAGCGATGTCTATTGGCAAGGGAAATATTGGTTCTTTGTGTCAGAAGTGGGCACACTTTCAGCTTCCTGAACTAATATGAACTATGGATTTCTGTCCTTGTGTTCTTGGAACAGCGATATTTTTATGTTTGTCTTCTATTATCTTTATTGCTGCTAGCATAAACTATGGTAGCTATACAATGCTCACTCTTGTAGGTCTTCTGTAAACTAATTAAATGTTTAATATGCACATTGCTTGTGAATGTCAATGTATGCACAATTATGATCTTTCTCTTCCAATTGCAATAATCCTTAGTCATTTTGTTCAAATGTGTAATTTTCCCACTATTCCCTTTGAATCTTCAAACAGAAATGTGTCATAAATCTTCTGAATCCTGTCCTCTTGCATAATGCAGTAACATTGAATCACTTAGTTTTCTGATTTAGTAATGTTCACCATTACTACAATGTAGATTTTGCTCTAGTCTCCCTGTTATACCTTATGAAATTAAATAAATTAAATTTGTAAATGGTGGTAAAACAGTGGACACAATAGGGCTTTGGGAACTGGAAACAGAATAAAGCATCTGTAATATATTACATGATTTCTGGCTTGCATTTTGCTTACTATAGGGAAAAGCCTCCAGTGACAAGGAAGACAATAAATAGCTCTCCCTTTAACTGCAGCTTTGGAAAGCAGTGTAGAGCAGGTCTGATATGAAAGACAAAACAGTGCTTTCAATTATGTTTTCATAAATGCAGAAAACTACTGATTTTTTCTGATATGAGCAATGAATTCTTTTTCATCTGCTTGTGTCTTATGTGTTTGTGTGTTGTTTTTATAGCTGTGTCTTACTTAGAGTATATAAATTGCTTTGTTCAAATTCTTTATCTTTTTACATTGCATTTCTAGAGTACCAGTCCCTGTGATGGGCTCCTAGGAATTTTGACAATACTGAGATGATGTAACATTTGCAATGCATTAAAGATCTTGCTACTGCCATCAGGACTGTGATATGACTATGCAGGAGACTAAAGAAGAAGACAGGGAGGTGCTTTTTACTCAGAAAAAATGTGAAAGAACACAATAATGAAAGCAGGACAACAAATTAGGACACAACCACAACAAAATAACATGACCACAATGATCCAGGAGAGAGCTCACTATCTCCATGACTCTGAGGGATGGGGCTTTCTTGTTGCTTCAGCATTTGTTTGTGTCTGTTGGAGAAAGTAAGAGAAAGTACAAAACCTGTGTAATGTTATATCATTATATTGCTTTGGAGGCTGAAAAGTCAAGCCCTCAACAGATGGGAAATGATGCAAGAATTAAGACACACATGCAAACTTAATTTGGCTTTTTGTGATTATGCTTTCTAATTCCATCTGCAATCTCATCGTTGCATACTGTGTTTTTTCATGGCACATCTGCCTGATTGAGTGCTCACTTTTTAAATAGCTTTTCACTATTTTGTTTACTCATGTGGCTCCTCTGCCTTACCTCTTACATATTTCAAAACCTGTTCTAAAGAGTTGTTGAACTTTTTCTGAGTCTCCTCATGCTGTTTGTATTAGCATCCAACAACTACAAAAAAAGAAATGAACATATTTTCAGAGCATAACATAAGGCGGTACTAGTACATCCAATTTATATCTGGAGGACAGAGAAACAAAAGAAGTAAAAAAGCCCAGTTCCTGCTTTTTCTGTGTTGCCAATGGAAGACTTCTTTCAGTGTGTTTAGCACATTAGACATTCAAATCACAGCTCTCAAAGACATGAAAGGAGATGGTGAAAGCACAACACCTTATCAATTCAGGCTAAATGAGAGACCCAGATAATGAGTAGATGTAATTGCCACACATGAATAGTTTGGCTCTAGCAATTGGCCTGGCACTATCATCAATATCATGGAGAGAGGCACGGTAGAACACAATTCTGCAGAAGCTTTGAAGCAGAGGTCAGTGTTTCTCCCCCTGCTCCCCTCTGTCCACTGACCTGTGGGCCTGTGGGCTGGGCACCTTTCACAGCACAGCCGTGGCTCCTTTTCACAACATACTGTCCCATCACACTGAGCCCTGATTCCTGTGCCAATTAAAGTGCACCACATTCATGCAAACCTTCCACCATAAAAAGCCATACAAGTGGGTTGAAAAAAGATTGCAGAGAGAAGTGCAAGAGGTGCATTGCCAATGTTTTGTGAGCTTCATGATACTTTAAAAGTAGCTTGCAGCTAATATGCTGACTTTTTCTGGTTTTTTATGGCTTGTTTGTTTTTGAATCAGAAACAGGAGCAGAATGTCCCATAATGTGATGTCAGTCTTCATATTTTGCCTGCATGTTGGCATCAATTACAGGTGCTTCACAGAACTCTGCCGCTCGAAGCTGGTGAGGTAACTCCCAGTCATGGCAGGTCATTGTTGATGAAACAATGAGAGCCTTCACTAAGGAGTTTTGTGAATGGTGAGACATGAATTTTTAATTCCATTCCAGGCACAGTTCTTGCTGTTTCTCCCTTGGATCAGTCCTGTCTGCTCCATGTTTCCAGCATTTCTCATTAGGGTATTTTATAGCTCGGTCTCTGTTTTTCTTTCCTAGACTTCTCACATCAGTGTTCCTTTAGAGACATTCCCACTTTCTCCTTTTCTAGACTTTGTGCTGTTCCTCTCCTTCAGTCCTCACACTCCGCCACTGCTCTCTGGGCAGCTGAGCCTCTTCATTTACTTCTCTCACTCCCCATGGCTGTCTCCTGCACCTTCCAGCTCTTGCCTAAGTGGTTCTTCATGAGCAAATCTGCACCCTGCACTATTGCACTACGGGATCCCTTCTCACAATCTGCTTGCCCATCCAGTCCCAGTTCACCAGTATCTGGGACTATAATAAAATCCAGAACCCTTCTTGTTTCTTCTCATTTGCTCACACTCTGAAAACATCTACTCATTGGCTTTGAGCTACCTTTTTCTTCTTTTTCTTTGAGCCATCTTGTTCTTCTGTGTGGGGATGGGGGTAATGTCAAACTGAAAGAGGGTAGACTCAAATTAAATATAAGGAAGAATTCTTTACTGTGAGGGTAATAAGGCACTGGCACAGGTTTCCCGGAGAAGTGGATGCTGCATCTTTACCATTTTATGATTCAGTGATTTTGCTCATCTTCTTAAACTCATCTTCTCATCTACTGGTCTTCTGTTTCTTCTTGATCCAACTCCCATCTCTAGAGTCTGCTTACCTTTTTCAGGCTATCCCAGTCTCATCATCTCCTTGGGGAACACTGCACTTCAGTCTCTGGCCTGCAACAGGTGCAGAATAAACAGAACCTGTTGAGATCTTATCTTGCAAACATTAAGAATTTTCTGTTGAGATGTGCAAGTGACATTTTTTCAGGGGTTATGTCTTATTTGGGAAAGAACAGATATTCATAAATAAAAAGGAATCATGCTCTAAGGAAAACTGCAGCATGTCCTGATAAACTGCATATCCTGCACTTTACCATGGGGATACAGAAAAGTGTGGGAAATTTGTTTAAATTTTTTAATAATTACCATAATTTTGGCCCATGTCCATGTCAACCTTATCCTGAATCTTGGAAACATTTCATGAATTTTGGCTGACAGTAATTATGTAAACGTCAAGAAAAGAATTTCTTCATCCAGATGTCTGGCACACACAATTCCAGCTGGAATAGCTGTAAACTTGATTAAGTTCTCATCTGTCTGAAAGCAAAGCCCTGTGAGAGGGTGTACCTTGCAGTGTGAAATATGGGTGATTCAGAAACAGTCCTATCAGAAGCTGTGGAGAGTGGCAGGGCTGGTGTGAGCCTGTAGGACCACAGGAGTAGAAGATGAAGTTTCAGAGAAGAGCTGCTACAGAGCACAGAAAAGAATGGGAGTGAGAAGAACTGTGAGGAAGAGAACAAGAACAAGCCTGGAGCAGTGAGGAAAGCACAGGACAGACATAGCTGGAAGCAGTGCTCAACAGACACACCACTTCACAGTCCTCAAGAACTTGTCCCTCAGCCCTCATCCACTTGTCCTACTGAATCACCACATTGCCCAGGTATTCCATCATGAGACTTGGCTCAGCCATCCCCAGATTATTGCCATTGTTTTAGTAGTGTGTTTCTTGCTATTATCTGGTAATATACAGGAGGAGATCATTACTGTTTCCTGGGAGTTGCTTTTGCTCCTGAGCCCCTGTCTACCCACTGAGGTCATGGACCTGTGCGTGTGCATGTCCCTGAGCAGGCACACAGCCCCTGTGCTTCCCCAAGAGGTGCTGTCCCCAGGAGTGGATTGGGAAGGGAACCTGGCTGAGACTTGCAGAGGCTCAGAGACACATCCCCGCTCGTGCTGCGATTCCTCTCACACACCATGGAACAAAGGGAGTGAGCAGGAGTGGGATGACCCATTTGTTTGGTTGCCATGACAATGTTACCCAGTACAGAATGCTGCTGTGAGCAGCCTTGCTGCCTGGCTGCTGTGGGATGATGATACTCTAAAAAAATAACATGAGAGAGTTGGCTATTGTCGTTTCACTGCACTGCATTGACCTCTGCAAGGTGAAAGGTGCAGCTCATCTGAAGTGACAGAGGTCTGCTCTTAGAATTTAGCATTTGTTTGAAAAGAAGGTTTTCTGAAAAGGCATTTGGATGAACAAGATGGGGATTTTTTTTTTTTAATTCTAATGGGGGTAATTTAATTTTTAATGCTGCAAATAAAATACCTAAGGAAACCAGTATTGTCTTACAGATGTAGGGACAGAACTGTATTCACATTGCAGCAGAAAGAATACTTTCTCTGGAGTGGAAGCTGCTGAGATCTATGAGTAGATATGCATTGGAAACATGTATAGATATGCCTGAGGTCTGATTTAGAATGGTAGATAAAGACTGTTCTGTATTTGACACAGATTAAATAGGCAGCTCTTAGTCTCCCTACCATGAACAACTACCTCAGCTGGTGTAGAAAGAAAAATACTTCACCACCAGCTTATTATCACCCAGAGATAACTTTCTTTAAAGAAATACTGGTTTCTCAAATACAAATCACACAAGGTATATGCCTTTAAGTGTTTTACTGAGTCTTTGAGGCATTTCCATATGCCTTAATGTTGCAGCTTGCTACAAGACAAAAATTACTTTTTTTCTTTAATTTTGTGCTTTGTTATATAGAAGGGCTTATGATATTGCTACTATTAGTATGATTATTATTAAGGATGAGAATAATACTTTGTATTGCTGAAGAACTTAGGTATTCAAAACAAGTGTCTTGTAAGCAGGCTCTGTACATGCTTGCCTATTTTTATTTAAACATCTATATTAATTCTTTTCAAAATGTATGTTAGTGAGCAAGTATATAATGTATCCCTCTAGATCAGATGTAATTTATTTCTGTTCTTGAGGAGATTTGGGAATATACATCCGTTCCTGTTACAGGGAGGGATGTGCTTTGCAAATCTCTATTCCCTTGACAAGAGCAGCTCTTAGCAACAGGTGATTTCCCTGTCTAACACTGTTCATTTGCTGTTAACAAGTTTGTTTCTCCTTGGAATTTTGATTCAAATTGGCTCAAAAACAATGTCAAAGCAAAGTGTTGCATACACATTGCATGTAAGAGATGAAACAATGAAGACTTGCATTTGGGTTTCTCCTTAGTTTACATGAATATTTTTACTTACCAGTTTGACCTGCTTTTCAAGAATGAAGAGCCTCTTCCCCTTTTGGTGGAATTTGTTCTGAAGAAATTTTCTAATTGGGCTGGGGAAATTAGGGTAAAATAGAAAGTATCTGGCTGGACAGAGGGAGATAACTGGAGTTCTTGAATATTTTTCCAGGTTAACCTTAATATTTTTAGTAATGATCTTGGCACAGAATTTAGAAATGTGATGAGGAAACCCCTCATGTTGCAATTGGACAAGATCAGATCTCCTTAAAAGAAAATAATACAGGAAGAAGCAACTAGATTAATAGGAGGTAAAATAAGATAGAGTTAAATTAAATGGCATTTAAATTTGTTCATCTGAGTACTTGGATTTTAAAAGTCAGGAGCCCATCTATGGGAAATGACTGAGGGGAAGGACCAGACCCCACTGGAACAGTGGCTCTGTTATTGATTGCTGTCGCCAGTGACACACGATTGTTGAGAAAAGCAATCCATAAATGGGCACTGCAAAATCTTTTAAATCTGACGTGTCCCCACAACACAATCACTTATTTGCATTCAGTGACCCAGAGAAGAGATTGATGTGTGGCTCAGAGGGAAGGAAATGGCAAGACCTGGGGAATAACCAGTGTGATCAGAAGAGGCTGCTGAACTCAACCCAGACCGAGGGCAGCTGCTGTCTATAAATGTATTACTGAGGACAGAACAAAGTTACCTGTACAGAGGACAAAACCAGCACCAAATCAGGTTGGTTAAAAAATGAAGAATCGGGACTGATTGTTAATTAAATTTGGCTGGAAATTGGAAAGAATGTTTATAAAAGTGTATTGAATAGCCTTTTAGAAGGAATATCATGGGCAACTAAAACACATACCATGAATGGGGTAAAACCACTGTTTTGAAATTGTTACTGTTTGGCCTCAACACTGACCGTATGATTTGTCTTACAGATATAACACTTTCTCCTGTTAGCCTTGTCAAATGAAGAATGATCAACTTCTAATGCATATCCTGTAATGCAAGGAAATGTTATGTCTGTTTCCATTTTAAGACTTGCTTCTTTCTTGTTACTCTGGCAATTATCAAGTGCCTATCCTAGCAGTTTCCAAGTACTTAGAAGCAGAAAATCTCTCTTATTCTTTCTTTTTTAAGGCTGTTATAGAAAACAATTAATTAATTTGTTTATGTCTACAAGTGTATGATGAGTGGGGATGACTTGTTTATGTATAAATAAGTGTCTGAAGGGAAACTAAATAATTTTAAATAAATGCTACATTTGGAAAATTTTCTGAGACTCATGGTTAATTTTGTTTCCAAGTACTGCTAAAACCACATCTCATTTGAGCTCACACATTCACAAGCCTCCACATCTTAGCAGTTTCCTGGCACAGCCATCATGAGAGGTTGCTGAACCATGAGAGATGAACCATGGGTTTTCCTTTTGTTCTTGTGAAGGGTTTGACCCTTTGCCCCTCGGAATCCAGATTAGAGCTACTGTGTCTGAGTTGAATGCAGTCTGGAACTTGTCTCCTGTTAGTAATGGGATTCATCCTTCAGTATTTGCTTCCTTCATGCAGTAGGCTATCTCTTACTATAGAGGTGAAGCACTTTTAGTGTATTCTTTCACAGCAGTGAGACCTTAAAATGTTACACATTTCATGGATATCAAAAACAAACTGGACAATAGAGTTTGATTTCCTGTGTGGTTTCTTCAGATGAAAGTCCAGGCTTACACACAGACAGCTCAGTAACAGATGTCCTCTCTTGAGATTTAGGCTGGTGGGTGTAAAAATCAAGGACAAAAAAATGTACGATATCTGGAAAAAAACAGGTAATCAAGAGTATCAAATAAATATTTACTTGAAAATTTGAAAATAAAATCCAATGATTAATTAAACATAAATTGTTTTGTCAGAGTCATTCTGGAGACATTTTTATTTACAGGGAACTTCTGAAAATAAACACATTTCTGAAGCACCTCAGAAACATTTTTTTCCTTCTGATCTGTGCAGATGTTAGACTTCTGATGATTCCTGCTTGGGAGAAGTGGGAAATCACCTTAGACCCTTTAACAGAATGTAGAACAACTTTATGAAGAGGCCTTACATTGGCCAGTTCTCTGAGAAGGCTTTGCCTGGGCTTTGTCCTGGAGTGATGTCTCAAAGTCCAAAATGTTTCAGAACTCAAATAAACCTGATTTTAATGGAATATGGACTAAACCAGTTGCTTTAAAATAGAGGAACCTGGAAGTGACTGGGTAGGAAAGAATGCAGATATTTAAACCCTTTGTATGTCTAGAAACAAAGATAAGATATCAAGGGAGAGAAACAGGGTCTACCAGAAAATTTGTAGGGTCCACTCATGAATAGGGTATTAAAAACCTGTTCAGAGCAATTTCAGAGGTGGTAGAAACTTCTTCTGCATCACTGTTCAAGGCAGAAGAAATGAGGGATGTTCCTACTGAAAAATCATTCTTTATAGGAGACTCATCAAGTGAAGTGATCCTGAAGGGATGCTGGAACTGACTGAAAAAATGAACAATCACACATCCCCAGGACCAGGGTGTATTCACTCATGGGATCCAAAGGAAATCAAGGATGAAATAACTGAATTACTAATCATGGTGTATGCCTTTTTACTTAAATTGCATCTGTATCTGAGGACTCAAGAGTAACACTGTCTGTTTTTAAAGAAGAGGAATGAAGAGAAAATTAATAGAAACTATAATGAAGAGTTAAATTAATGGATATGTGATACATTGGATTTAATTGGCAAGAGTCAATCTTGGTTCTTTTGTGAAGAAGCCAGTATGGGTTTTTTTCGTAAAGTGAAGCTCTTTATTGCAAATCTTTTGGAGTTCTTTCTGGAATTCAACAGAAATGTGGATAAAGATGATGTGATTGATAAATCCTTAAATTTTCAGAATGTTTTTGATAGTCTTTCAGTTTTGCTGCAGCTTTGCATGTGTGGTGTAGGAGACACAGCAGGGAGCAAAGTGAACCATTGCCTTACCATGGCTGTGCTGATGTTCTTCTGAGTTTGCCAAGATGACTCCAGCCCAGTCTGTCCTTGCAGGTACCTGATTGCTTCTGTAGCTGGTTTCCAACAAAAGAGAAAATTTCTGAGTTGCAACAAACACAAAGCAATCCCCTCTGGTCCTGGGATATTTTTTACTACTGCCTGAGAGTCCCAGATTTCCACTCTCTGTTCCTGTGAATAGTTTCTCATTCTGTGTGTGAGCTGAGGGCTCACTGCTCGGGGAAGGTCTTCCCTTCCTGTGCCACAGACACCCCTCTTCCAATGGCAAACCTCTCCCCTGACAAGCAGGAATCTTCTGCTTTCTAAGGGGGCCAGCCTCACCCGGTTAATCCCTTCATGGAAGAAGATTTAAAACAAGTATAAGCAGCCACAGAGAGCTTGTCCATCAGAGCTATGAGCAAATGTGAACATTTCTGCTGGCAAGCAACCTCATGAGTGGGAAAGCTTTGGAGACACCAAGTCACTCAAGTGGAAGCTTCCTCAGTGGGCTCAGAGTCAGGCAGGCTGTTGAGATATTAACTTTATCCTGGCATAACAGATGTTGTTTAAGAAAACAGGCAAAGATACAATGTGAATTGTTCAGTGAGACAGAGAGGGACATTATGCCACATTGGTCAATGACAGATGAATGTCCTGTAGCAATCACGATCAAATAAAAGTTGTTATTCTTTCTAATTTACATTCAAGGCCTGGCAGCTTGAGAACCTGACAGGTACAGCAGGGTGCCCAGGGTGTAGCATATATTGTGATGGCAAAGGATCCATCCCTCTATGGCCTTGACAGAAATCTACCTGATTTTATGTCCCATTTATTCCTTTCTGACAACTGAAAAGTAGTCAATTGCAGATGACAGAAGCTGGATTGATGATTATTGCAGTAATTTCTCAGCACTGTAATTTTTGTCATCTTTACTTCAGCTATTCTCTTGCTATCCACTGAGTATCACTGGAACACCAAGACACAGTAATTTTCATCATTCACCCCTTCAATTCACACCATTTTTCTCTCTTACTTATATGGGCTGCACAATACAAATGCCTTTCATTGTTTTGAAAATTTTATTTTACAGTTTTAGTTTTGTCTCTGAGTTGTTGATGATATTATTTAGATATTTACAGATGTTTTAATCAGAAAAGCTATCAAAGTCCCAATCCATTACTGAGTTTAAAATAAAAATAGCTGAATCAGGCTGGATATTCATAGTATCTGTTAGTATAAGCAGCAGAGTAGGCATTACCATGTGGTGACACATACCCTCCTCATCTTGCAGCAATGTGTGCCTCAGGGAATTTCATGAGGAGTATAGCTGTGCAGAACAGAATATGGGGAAAGAGATCATGGACCAGAGATGCAGTTGTACAGATCTCCCCACATGCCAGTGGACCATGTTTCTCTTGCTTCTGTCTGTCTGCTGTGTGAAGGCCAGAGATGTGGCTTAAGATATACAAGGGATAAAAATGGCTAAAAAACATAGATGGTGTAAGTTGGTGGAATAAAAGATAACTCTTTTCTTATCATTGTGGTGGAAATATTTTAGCCAGAGCTAAAAATCCAGCTATATATGTCTTTAAATATGGGCTATGGCCTTTGGGATTGGATTTTGGTGTTTTTTGGTTTTATAATACGTATGTAAAAAAATCCCACTACTTTCTGTTCTTTTTTTTAATGACATGAAGAGACCATGGGTTTTAAGCTAGTGTAAATTATCTCCTTCAAATTTTATTATTATTAATTAGCTGATTTATTAGCTAGGATTTGGGCTCATGTTCTTTGAAATTCTGTGGTGGATAGCTCCACAGGAAAGCTCTTGTTTATCAAGGATAAACAAGAAAACCTTAACCTTCAACACTGAAAAAGAAATAATCTGAAAAGCCTGTAGGAAAAAACTGAAGTAAATGCAGCTTGATGAATGCAAAGGTGTGATTTATTAAAATCTTGGAGAAAGTTCAGAAAGAATAAACACTTATGCTATTGCAGCATAGGAACACATCAAAGTTATTATTATCCAAAGTTATTATTATCCTTCTGTCCTAACAAAAGATTCCATAAGAAACAAGAGTGGACTGTTTTCCAGTAAGCATAATTAAAAGGATAAATGTGTAAGATTTATAAATAGAAATATGCAAAGAGTATGTTTGCTCACTCTAGTGGGAAGTGATATTTTAGGAGAAAAGTTCATATGTACCTTACAAAGGGTTTGCAGAAACACTGAACAGCCTCCCAGCCTTGCTGTCCCAGGGCATGAGGGAGGTAGGTTATGCTGATGCAGAACCTAAGGGAGTTTTAGCCACACACTGCACAGCAGGGCTGGTGTCTGTAATGTTGGGGTTTGCCTTCTCTCTTGACAAGGACAGTTCATGTTATACATCTGAGTTTTTCAACCCATTTACCAGCTCTACTTCTATTTCAGAGAAGGCAAGGACATTAATGTGTCTGGGATTTCTAGTGGAAGGCAAGGAATTTTGTAAATGAGTTTCTGGATGAGTCCAATCTATACACAGTTTCTGCCCCATGGAAAAGACATTTCTTCACCTGTTTTTATCATAGGTTTCCTTGAAATAACTTAGAATTACTGATTATGAATTAAACTTACAGCCTGGATTGATGTTCTTTTAGGGGTGTGTAGACTTCTCTAAGAACAAATGATACAAAATTCAACCTTATTCCAAAAATTAAACCAACTTTTACTAAAATATATGTCTTGGTGTTCTTGTTGGTAGGCTTATGATTTTGTATACTGGACACATTTCTTTGCTAATTACCAAGAAGACATTCTGGTGCAAATAAAATTTTCAATTTAAAGAGAAAATTGGGTTTTAAGTAGAAAGTTAACCCTGGTTTATTACTGGAAGAATTCATGTGCCCAGACCTAGGTATTTTTGTCTGCCTTTAAAAAGAGAAGGAATTCCTTTGTATTTCCATGCACACAATGTGGTCATGTAAAGGAAAAAGTGAATAAAGAGCATTTTGCCTCATTTATACATCCTTGTGTGCTTGGCTATCTGCTGTGAAATATCATTTGCTTTTAGTAGCAAGCCACAGGTACTGAACTGATTGGTACAGTTTCTTTGTGAGAACTCACTCAAGTTGGGGAACACTTTCTATTCCACAGCGGGTCTGTCTTTTAATTTGAGCAGCTGATGCACTGAGGCTGGAGGAAAGAATAGAGAACTTTTGATTTCAGCCAGCTTTCCCGAGGTACACAGAGAGGAGCACACAGATAAAGTGGACAGAGAAAGGGAAAAGCTGTAATTGCAATGCTCTGCAGGCTGGATGGCAGCAAGCTCTGCCTTAGCTCTGCTGGAGCAGGATGCAGGCAGAGGACAGTGCCACACTTGATGTCTGCTGTTCCTGCTGGTGAGAAGAGCAAGGGATCAGCTTGGCTACACCATCTCTGCTGTGAAAACCTGGTCAGGCACCATTTTTTCACCTCACGACCTGTATGGTAGCCCTGCTCCTTTCAGCCCTGACCCAGAGTATTGACTCAGTGTCAGCATTCACTGACTCAGCATCACCCCGGGGTGGATCTTTGAAAGCCCAAGAGAGGCACTGCACCTCTGCTGTGAGACCTGTGCAGCCAGGCAGGAGAAGGAAGAAAGGAAGTTCAGTGCTGCTTTGGGGATACCTGCCTGAAGGTGCTGGGTGGGAGGGGTGGATTTTCTCTTTTTTTAAGAGGAAGAGGGCTCTCTCCTCAAGACAGCAGCTCCTGGAAGGGCATTGACACTGCAATTTTGCACAGCATGCATTTCTAAGTGCTAAATGCACTGCATGCTTTTCTCATTCAGTGTTCTCAGTTGCACTGTTCCTTTCTTTCTCAGGAGAAACTACAGACTGCCTGAGAGATGTCTTACCAAAGCTACTGTGGCAGTTTATCAGGGTTGGAAACAGGACCAAACAGCAAACCTCTCATCCAGGGAGGGGGTCGAGGAAGGGTGAGATTCAGACTAGTGTTGGGTTTTTTGCTTCCTGTGATTTTCTTGCACATTTCAAAATGTTCAACAATTTCAAAAGACTGATTTAGGGCAAGTGGAGGTTTATTGCCAAGTACTGGTACCTTATATTCTGTGCTGGCTTGTGGGGGACTGCAACCAGATTGTCCTCAGTGAAACAAATGTCCCTACTGGGCATATAAAAAAACCCCAGATTGTCTTCTGCAAAGCAACTCCAGGAATGAGGAATAAAACCATAAATAGCTTATGGCTTGCTCTTCTTCTTAAGGAAAAAAAAGGAAGGGAAAAGGAGGGACCTTCTGCAACACAAAAAGCTTGGATGATGCAGAAAGTCAGTTCTTGCTTCTGTCTTTTAATAAATACACAATGCTATTGAGGATATTGGCTCTCTTTCCTGAGGAAATCCAGCATGCTCTTAACAATTCCTGTACTTTGCAAGGCAGACCTCAAAATTACATGGCTAAAAAGGTAATATCCTTCTTTCCATACATGCAGGTGGTACAAATAAGTAACCCTTTGAGATCAGACAACTTAAAGATGGCTGAAACTTTCAAATTAATTATTTTGGTGGAAAAGGTGGGTTTCTACTAAGCAGAAATATCTGCTCTCAGAAATTTCTTGTTTTCATTATAAATCTGAAAAGAGACCACAACTAGAGAAAATTCTTGCCAAGTTTTGAAATTTGTTTTCTTTCATTTTTAAATGTGTACAGAAGATCTAAATGGTCTGTATAACTCTTCTGCCTTTAGCTAACACTACAACACATTTAGTAAAGACTTTTTATCAAGTGATAAGCCAATTTCAGTCTATTCCATAAAAATAAATTATTTTGATTCAATATCCCAACAAACAATTTGTGTCATCCAAATGTGACAAGATATCATCATCTCACATATTCAGCAAATAACAGTTTAGGAGAGGAGAAAATTATTACCCCTTACAATAAATGGTCATTTTTAGCCTTCTTACCATATGCATATGATCCATGTGGAATTCCCTGTTGTTTTAAAAGGCAACTTGCTTGGCCTACTGCTGGGATAATACCTTTAGTTACCTTTCCTATTATGGTTTATTCAAGGGTTTATTCAACCCTATTCCCTAGAACACATACACAAGCTGTAGCTTAAAAAAGCCAAGCCCTTAAGGTAACATAAAGTAATATTATAGGCTTTCACGAGATCTCACTGAAAAGGGTGGGCTGCACCACAAGACCTTGAGCTACATTGGAAAACACATTCTGATCCTGCTACAAGCAAAGGCTTCTTCCTCCACGAGTGCATGCCTCTTACTGCACACAGTGACTGTGCAGTGGCACGGAGGGATGCACAGAGACAGGTCTGACAAGACAACCACCACAACAGGAAGAGCTCTCCATGCCAAGGAACTGCAGCTCCAAAGCTGCTCGGGCTGCCACGGAAACTCGTAAGGATTTTTACTGTCAGGTGGCTGGAGGATGCCCACACACCAGAGCAGCCAAGCTGGAGAGAAGGCTGCTACAAGACGTCTTCTACATTTTAGTCTAATCAATTCCTTTGAGTTTGGCCAGGAGCAGGACACTAAAAGCCACATGTCAGGCTTAATGCTGACTGAAAATGGTATCAAAAAGTTATCAAAGACAAATATTTCTCTTAGGTCCTCCTGGGTATAGAAACATCACTTACACATGCTTAATAAAGTAGTGGGCAGCCATCAAAGAAACAAATGACTCCATCACGACTCCTTTTCTAAAATGTATGCCTCAATTATTTAAAATTGAACTACCCAATAGTAAAAGTAAATGTAAAATAGGGATTCTGAACAAGACTTCCTGTAATTTTTCATTATATAATTTTGCAGATTTCTTTTCAGTCTATAATAATTAGTCTTATAGAAGACTTTTTGAACAAATTAACTCTAGATCAGAACACAGAAGTCACATAGCTTCATACTATGCTTTTGTGATATTCTTGGAATAGAAAGCTTTGTAAATATCTTTGATAATTAACAATTAAAATATTAATTACACATATCCTTAGTGGGGATACTGAGGCTGGTGAAATTGAATTACTCTTTCATGCTTAACAATGTTTTTAGCTTTGCAGAACACCAGATGCTGTTGAAATTGGGTCCACACAGAGTTAGCAGACTAACTAATAACAAGTAGAGACTTTCTATTATCTCTCTCTCTATAAAGTTTTGTGCTTAATGCAGGCATAGGATTTTGCATGTATGCAACTTATTTCAGGATTTCCTGCTGCCCTCTCCTATGACCTGGAGCTACTTTGAGCTGTGCAAGGACTAAGGGAGGAAAAGGGTCCTAGTGGGGACAACTAATGGCAGGAAGGGAGGGAATAGAAGAACCTGATGGATACATTTCATTCCTCCTTTAGCCTATGACCTAAAAAACTGTTAAGTGAAGAAAGAACATCCGTAATTCTTCAGCTGGGTTATGAATTGAGAGAAATCTGTGCCATAGTTTATACAAGGCCTGGCTGACCCTGAGCATTCACACAAAGCTTCCCCAGAGTCAACTCCCACAGCTTGGATAGATAAAGAACATCTGTAAGACAGATGTGACAAAATGTGTCACATTTTAGCTGTAGTTCAGGATGCTTTTACAGCATCTATGGAAAACGACTGCTATGAGTATCCTTCTCTCTTTTAACCTGTGTTGGAGACAGGATTTGAGAGTCCAGTGTGTCCTGGGAGTCACCAAGCCTGGGCTGTGGTGGGCAAGAGGAACAGTGGGAAACAGAGCAGAATAAAACAAGGGGAGCAGTGGGGGATCACTGGATTTGATACTCACTCCCTAAACAGTATTTTTATCAGCAGATTTCTACTGTAGTAGAGATCAGTAGTATATATATAGACAAGACATCATATTTTCATATCTTCAAATTTGGTCCCAAATTTCTGACAAATTTCTTAAATCTTCAGCAGTCACTGTCTTGGACACCACCTGTGGGCTAGATTTCTCAGTAGCTGTGTGAAGTTCTGGCAGATATCACAGCCTGTCCTTCCTAGAAAATTCCTTTTCAGCATTATTAACACTTGATTGATATTACACACTGGGAAATCATAATAATCTCTGGTGTGCTACTACACTCTGTGCTACTGTGAACATTTTACACCAGTACTTTTCCATGCCTTTGGGCTGAATGATAACTAGGTGGATTAAATATTTTCCATTTCCTTTACCCCCTCTCCATTACCAATCTCCTTTGCTTTCATATTCCCTCCTTTCCCAGCCCTTTTCATGTCTTCTTCTCAGCTCCTACAGCAGTTCCTCCATTTTTCAATTACCACCTGCACCCAAGGTCAGAAAGAGGTATGTAATTGTGCCTGCAACTATGTGCAGGAAACATGCTCCTTTTCGAATATGAGCTCTCTGGAGGAGATTCATAGAGGTGATAGGAGTTTTGGTTTGGGTTTGGTGTTTCTTTTTTGTTTGGTTTTTGCCATTTTGGGGGTTTTTTTACATAATTTTTTTTCTAAGGATGTTTCTTTATGTTTAGAGAAGGGCAGATTCATTTGCATGCTGGTATAAGTGATAGATTCATTTGCATGCTGGTGTAGGTAATAATAAATTAGCTGCCTAAATCCCTGGTTCCTGTTCTACTGAGAAAGTAAGATACATGGTCATTAATATTTTATGCAGCCTCTGGATAGAAACAATGTATGCAGAGTCAATGAACAGCTCCGAGATTTCAATATTGAGCTCTTTGGCTGCCTAAAAATAAACCAGGTTCCTCCAGGCATGATAAAAAAAAAAAAAAAAAGACAAGGGATTCCTTTGGGTTCAGATCACCATAATAGAGCCATTCTCATGACACTGAGTAATCCCTTTATGCCCTTGCAAACAGCCTGAGTTGTGGCCATGATGAAATAAAAATATGTCTTCTAATAGACATAGGGTGTAAAAATCTACAGCCTGGATATTGATAAATTCTGGGGCTATTTAGGACTTTTTCACCTGTTGTGCTTTTTTCTGGTTGGTTGTTGCTTGCCATTTTTCCTTTAGTTTGGTTAATTTTTTTTATTTGGTTGTTTATTCTTTTTACGGCTCATAATTATGAACAACATTCCATTTAATAACAGCAATTCCTAGCCCAGGCCTGGCTATGTCCTCAGCAGTTTCCAGGAGTCATGATTTTCGTATTATTGTGGTATGAAGAAGAGTTGCCAGTATTGCAACTACTCCTGATCCCTGCAATCTCTTCCACACAGGCAACTGCAGCTCCTACCTCACTCCTCTGTCTAATTCAACATTCCTCTGAGTTTCTCACATTTACTGGTGAGAGAAGGTTTCTAGAAACACTCTAAAAATATCCAGAAGTAACTGCATTCTCTAGCCTTGGCTATTGAAATCATCTAGCATTGTATTTTTGTCATTTTCAACCACATGATTCTTACTTGATTCTCTTTTTCTGTCTCTTGGCATAAAATTTGAGCATCTGGTCTTCTTTTGAGAAGTTTCTTGAATTTGTATTTCAGTTAAATTTCTACTTTCATGTCCATCTACTCCCTTTCCTTCTGCCAACCATCCTCTCCTCTGCTTGCCTGTTTGTCTTTGCTTTTCTTTTGGTGTTTTAGAAATCCCTCAGGATTCTCTCTCTTGTGTTCCAGCTGGGATTTTCATCTTCACACAGATCCCTTGCTGAAATGTGGCTCCATATTGTCCTTTGCACAATCTTTCTGCAATTAAAGTATTTAAACACATAAGCACACTTGTGCACATGCTGTAAAATAACTACTGATTCCAAAAGCAGCTTTTGCAAAACCATAAGGCCCTGCTGGCAGAAAAAGTGTACTCTGAAGTAACATTGTTATGTAGCAATTTTTTTTTCCATGCAACATTTTTTTCCTGTTAAATTGAAAGGTTTTATCTGTGAGTATGACTAAGTGCAATAGTTTCTCCCCCAGAGCTATTCAGAAAAAAGAAAAAGCTGTCTTTTTATCTGTCCAAGAGCAAATCTGATCTAGCCAATTCACAGAATAAAAAAAGCAGTCAAAATAATCCACTAAGCTACTGACTGATCTGAGCATTTCTTGATGTAACTGATTAGACCACACTCAACCCTTTTGTCCAAGCACTTGGAGACATCATTGATATCTTTATTTTATATTTTTTAGTGCAATGCCTCTAAAGGGTAAACATTCTGTCTCTGTGGAAGAACAGTATGTACATTTGTTTGCTAGCAGTCTGTCCTAAGTAGTCCAGAAAATTTCTCATAGTTTACAGAGGGGGAAAAAAAATGTCTGCCATTCACAGTCTTCCAATCTCATATCTAAACGTCCATAAAACAAATATCACAATTGTTTTCTGGGGAGAAAACAAGAGAAGCCAGCAGTTCTGATTCTAGTATGTACTTCAGAATTGCAATATCAGCTTTGTCTGAACACCATTCTGTGGAAGTGTTCGCACAATGTAAATGCATCTGAATCACCCATTCCACATACAATTGATTGCAAAATCACAATGATCAACAAATCTATAGCCTCATTCTGACTCACAAACTAATGCTGATGAAGTTACAGAGGATTGCTGGGGTATATCTAGTCCATTACCCTGCAGCAAGGGAGAAACAGGAAAACCTAATCTGCTTCTCATAGATGGTTTTTCAGTATTAAAAAGCTGTAACTGTGGGGAGCCCATGTTCTCTCAAAGTAAGCTATTTCGTGGTTAATTATCACCACCATTAGAGAGTTTTCCCTAATGTCTATCCCAAGTCTCCTTTGATACAATTTAGCCTCATTACTACTTCTGTTCATTGTAGATGCAAGTAAAAATCTATTCTCTTTCTCCTTGCACCAATGTATTCCATGTAAAAGTTTTTGCATTCTAAGGTCGTATTTTCCAAGCCTTTCTATATTTTTGTTACAGGCAGTGATTTGCCTGAGCATTTATACACTAAAAACAAGTTTGGATAAGACCTTCTGCAAATTTGGAAACAGAGAGATAAAATCTTTCATGCGAGGTTTAATCCAAGTTGGCTGCACAGTAAATGTTAGAAGCGCCTTGTGATTCTCCACATAAATCTTGCCTAGAACAGGAATAAAACCTTATAAATACAACGCTTGTAAACAGATTTCTTCCTGGATGAACAGCAAGCAGATCCACAATTATAAAATATAATACATCACAGGTAGATTGACTTCAGCCTCTGTCAGTCTCCTAGTGATTAAATGATAAGCTGATAATTAAAGCTTTAGGAAAACAATTTACTGAACAATTAGTACTTGGGTGTGGCCAAAAGTGTTCATGAGGGAACAATGAGCCCTCCTCCAGCCAGGAAAGGAGAGGTAGGAGGCAGTGAGTGCTTGTAGCTGCAGATTTCATGCTTTGGCAGGAACCTGGGTTCAAACAGGGACACTGAGCCTGCTGTGCTGCTGATGCCACTGTTTGCCACTGCCCACCTCCATCCACCAGTCCCTGTTCCATGGGGAATACCACTGGCAACAGATAGGCTTGCCAAACTGCTGTGGAGCAGGGTCCTCTTCTGCCCAACAGCAAAAGAAATACAGTGGAATATTGTCATGGCAAGGCAGGGCCTTGCTGGAGACGGGTTCAGACCGCAGCATGAAGTGGTGATGCACATGGAAGCTCACAAACCCTAAATAGTGCAGCTCATAGGATTGATTGCCTGGCAGTGAGAGCTGACAGAAGGAGCAGTGTCTGAGAATGAAGGCATTGCCACCTCAGCAGAACCTTTCCAGCCAATCAAAATCACTGTCTCACAAAGATAGAGTGATATTTTCCACCTGTCTTAAACAGAAAAGATAGGCCTCACTGTTTCTCGTTTTTAGATCATTCACACTGCAATGAGACATTTAATCACCTGAAAAATATTAATCTCAGTTTCCCACAGTACTCAGAAAAAACACATTTTTCCCTTCACAATTTGACAGTCAGTAATGCTGCAGAACATTACAAAATTTATTGTGGGTAAGAGTTGTAGAACATGACCAAAGAAATTCCAGTGAAATATCCAAGCAGAGATCCACTGACAACAAAACATGTGACAGTGCAAGATGGCCTTGCAGTGTGGATGATCATACCTGGGCTAAGCCATGCCCAAACTTTGCCCTAACCTTTAGACTGCAAGTAGAGCCATACCCCAACCTTGGCAGGCTAATAGCAGATGGAGAGAAATTCCAAAATATTACCAGACCAGACTGAAAATTTGTGTATGATTAAGTAAAGGTTCAGCTGATGCTTGAGCCTTTTCTGGACACAATGCATGACTTTCACACCAAGCAGTGGAGCCAGAGACTTCTGTATGTCCAGCAGAACATGCAGAATGAAAGGCAAGGACAGTGAGACAGGCACATTTGTCAGTGAGTTTACTTAAAGGGAACAATTCTGCTCTGTAACACCCACAATAATTACCAAGATGAAAAGGTGAGCCAGTTGGTGTGCTGAGATATATCCATGAATACTGTCTTTGTCTTTGAAAGAGGAGCTGGTTTGCATCCTCTGTTTATTCACACACTACCCCAATGAATCCTTCCTCAGGCTTGGGCTGCTGTCCCTAGGAGAGCACAAAAAGTGTTGGGGATTCTGGTCACATGGAAACAACTCAGTTTGTTACACTGACCAGTTACAAATTTGTAATTAAACTATAAATAGGAAGTATATTTGTAAATGCAGGAGCCACCCCATCAGGCAATTTTCAAACCCAGACACTCAGCTGAGGTCGACTTTAACAATGTTCATAGGAATTTATAAGCAGATACAAAAAGCAAACTGCCTCTTTTAGGGAAAACACAACACCTCATTGTTGTGCCAAGATAAGAAATCAGCATTTTCAAGACTAGAGAAATATCTTATAGACAGAGATCTTTATTTATGGAGCTTCTTTACTTCAATAGAGCTTTGGTTATGAATAGAAGAACCAAAGTGATTACTGAACTGTTCAAGGACCAAATATAGCTTCAAACCCTGGCTGAACATGGGCAGAAGTGTGCTGTGCCTAAAATTCAGTTGGTCAGGTGCTTACAGATATGAGCTTTGAGTTGATGGATCCTTTTTCTTCGTTCACCTTGTCAAGATGCTTGATTGAGTCTTCAGTTAGAAGCCCTTCTGTAGTTCATTTATGAAATGTGGAGAAAGACTCAGAAAATGCTTGCAGTAATTAGAAACAGTTTGGCTTTCACAAATCAGATAGAGAAGGTTTTATAGCATATAAAAGGGTGTCCACCTGAAGTATTTCTGTCAGACAAGAACAATTTTTGAAGCTTACATGTTTAAGGTATTATGTGAACACTATGCACTGTTGAACACTGTTAATGTGACTTGTACCCTGGCATTAATATTTGGTTGAAGTAAACAATTCAGTAATGATACAGTGTTTATTGTGTATTCTCTGAACAGCTATTTATATTCTTCACCACACTGTTCTAAAGCAACAGCCAGTATTAAAGTGCTCTGCCATCCATGGGGGACAAAAATGAAATGAGTCTGACTCAAATGCCCAAATTAAAACAGTCTTAGGGGATTTCGAGATGTGGAAGTTGGGATTGCCTGTTAGGATACAAGTGGCTTAGGGGAAGGAGGGAAGAAAAGAGTGAATCAAGCCAGAATAGGCTAAACACAACCTGAGGTTCTGCCACTTGGAAGGAGAAACACAATTCCTTTCTTGCATGCTTTATCACAGAGGTAGATCAACTAGACCACATATGAAAGTAAAGCCCTGAACATCATCCAGCCATGAAACTGGATCAGTTCTCAAAAGAGCAGTAAAGTAAGCCTTCTTGCCCTGGTCAAATATCTGGATAATTAAATTCTGAAGCCCTGTAGTTTCAGTTGCATTTAAAGTACATGATGCTTTCAGGAGACATTTTTTTGATTAGAAGTCACGGGTTTTAAAAAACTTTAACTAGTTTGCTAACTCCCACCATCTAGGAATAGCTGTCCTATTAAATGTTCTGGCTCTACTAGCATTAGCTTTCATCATCAAGGTTTGCTTATTATCTTAAAGAGATGAGAAATATCTTCATGAAGTTACTTTCCAGTTGGGCTTGCATTCCTAAATGATTTGCACGTCAGAAAAACTACTTTTCACTAATTTTTAAAGTATAATTTAAATTACTTGAATGGCATTACAGAAAAGAAAAGAAAAAAAAAAGTATATTTCTCTGGGTGGGATGTCCCACAGAAATAGGAAATGATCATTTTTACACCCATTTTTTTTTTGCTTTCATTAGATTATCAACTCTCTGTGACAAAGCTCATCATCTTAACACCACTATCATGGTGACCTGAAACCTGACTGAGCAGCTGGAGCTGATCCCTTTTAGACAAAGCTCTGGAGACACAGAAAGTGTGGCCTGCAGCTAGAATCCATCATCATTCTGCAGAGGTGTTCAAAAGAAAAGATCCACACCCAGTTGCCTAGTTGCAACTGGGCTTTTGTTATTGCCCTGACTGCATAATTCAGTAAAAGAATAGCATTTAAAAATGGATTCTCACATCTCAGAGTACAAATCATTTTGCTCCTAGGGAAGATCTATTTATGGATAGCAAATTATTAACTAGTACATTTTCATACATTTGATAGTTTAGTTCACTTTATTCCAGCTACAGTTCGTACCCTCAGCATCTGAGTCCTCAAGGTGCCAATCTGAATCATCGTGTGCCTACCTGCCTGATTTGCATGTACAATCTGATAATTAACAGTGCTCTTGGCTTGCTGTCATGGTTGACTTCTGTGGCCTCCATTTGCAAAATACTCAGATAAACTCTGCATGCGGAAATTATGTTTGCAATAGATAAACCTGCCTTTCGTGATGTATAGGTCTTCATATGTTTTGGAATTATTTTCATTTTCTATATGCGAACAAAGAGCTTAGAAGCAACAATCATTTCGTCTATCAAATGAATGGCAGTGCAGGTGACCAACAATTTCTAAAGATAATAATTCTGTCACAGAACTCTTCCTGTGTACAGAAATATGAGGTATTCAAAGTTATGAAATTGCCTAAAGCAATAAATACTTTGCAATGAGACCCTCATTACCAATGCTCCTCACAGATTTGCCTCAGTATATGCACTGTGCCTTCTGGATAGAGACTGATTTTTAATTTGGAGGCCAGCTGTACCGTTACAATATACTAGAAGCAAAGGAGACAATTTTATATGCAAAAACAAGAAAAAAATTGTTTTCATCTAAAAGTGAATAATAATATTTCTAAATTGTGCTGTTTTGCCATACAGAATATGACTTTTTTTCCTGGCAGTAAGAAATTGTTGACACTTACATCCAGCAAAGGAAGAACAGATAAAAATACATGTGCACAAGAAAAAAAGTCTTATTACAAGTGACACCCTGAAATAAATATTCTCTTTGTGAAAACGGAAGTCAAGAATTGAATTTAACAGATTTGCTTCTACAAAAATCTAATCGCCAAAACCCCTAGGTATAGCATCACCCCAGCTCACAGAGATGGATGGTATCTACTGGTTTATGACACCCCATTTCTTGGGTTTTGTGTCCAAAAGGAGGCACAGTTTTTCTCATAGATCAGCTGTCACCAATCCCCAAGAGCTCAGCCAAGTGCGTGAATTTGTGGTCTTGATCATCGTGTGACCCTTCCACAGTTGTAATTAGCTCTCAAGTGGAGACCATAAAGTACAGAAGAAAGGGAATGTCTAACCACCAGCTGCTCTGAAGGAGAAGCACACCTTCCACTGTGACTCATCATCTACAAGATGTGTATTCCAGAAAAAATCCCCTTTCCTACGCTCTTTAAGAAGCTAACTTCCAAAAGATCTTTAGCTCTCTTGGTATTTCTTCGCTTCTCTTTTTGTGAAACCCACAGTTTGAAATGAACTACTCATGAGAGGCAAATGTGCTTACCTTAGGGCAGTCAGGCTGTTGAGATGCCTCAAGGCAGGAAACGCATTCCCTTCACTGAGTTAACAAAGTTATTCTGAGAACCTAGAGACTGATTTTTAATTTTGAGCTTAGTTGTACCATTATGAGATGCCAGCAGGAAAGGGAACAGGCCTTGAAATGTCTCAATAAATCAGCAGTTTGGGAGACAGGCATAAAACCCAGCAAACCCTGAGGCACTCACAATAGACTCACATTTTCCTGTGTGCCCTAGGATATTGATCAGTGCCTGCTTTCTCCACAGCCAGGCAAGGCAGAAGCAGTTAAAAGAACATACATGTTTTTAAAGAATTTGAAAGTATAAGGGGAGGCTTTAGATAGGCAAATATTTACATTAAATGAAGACAGAGTTTATATATGTCCCAGCTCAAAGTTGTACAAGTTGTACAGCGTGGGAACTTGGCCCAAACCTGCCTCATTCTTCAACTGTCCATTTTTATCACCTTAGCCAAAAAGACCCAAAACAACATCATTGACCTTTTCTTGGAAAACTAGGAATGTGATCTTTTTGTTCCAATAACAAGAACCATCTGTCTCACAAAGATTGGTTTGGTTTCAGATGTACTAACAGTGAACATTGTTACAGAAGAAACTATAAATTACATGCTGCTGTGGGAACTCTGGTGCTATAAATGGGTACAGTTTCACCCCATTACCCTAGCAGAAAATGTAGCCTACTGTGTTTCTTATGCCATCAAATAAAAAGACAAGCCACTTAAAGAAAAATCAGACTACCTTTTAAGCCACTGCCTGTCTCACAGGCTGACATACTGCCTGTAGGCATGGTAATTACCATACTTCTTCTTATTTTATTGTCCATATAGGACTATACTATCCAGACAGCATGGGAACAGGGATAATTGACTTCAAGTTTAAATGTGACAAGCAAAGAATTTGATTTTGTACTGGAGCTTTGGAGAGTTTATAAGGATAGTATAGGAAAACTCTGAGTAAGTGTAAGAAATACAGCAGAAAACGTCTTAAGCTAAATTGCTTTTAATTTCAAGTAAGGTTCCAGAGCTGCATTAACCTGTTGAAGTCAGTGGGACTCTGTTCAGAAGAGGTCTCCTAGATCTCTCACAGTTATACACCCTTACTTACAACCCTCTGTCTTGAAGAAAGGTTTAATGCAAACACAAACCTGGTGCGATCAGAATCAACACAAAGAGAAAATTTCAATATATTGGTTATCTGTCCTATTCATGATGCTACTGATTGTTGTTCAGAATTGGACCAATTATTATTATTGGATTTTGGTAATGTAAAGTAAGAATATAACACATTTCAGGCTTTGCAAGATGCAACATTACTATTCTCAAAAATGGCAGTGTGGTACTATTTTTCTCATCTAGTTGTATTTGAATTAATGGCAATCTAGGTACAGTTGAAAATATAATAACATTTACATCATAAAAAAAAGAAAAAAAGAAAAAAGGGGTTTTTATTTGTGGGGCTTTGGATGGATCTTCAGAGTAAAAGGCTCTTAAGGAACACTACTTGACTAAACAGTATTAAAAGGACTCTATTAACTCTTCTCTTCCTCCCTTACACTTTGCATTGGTTTGTGTGCCCAGGTTTTGGTTGTGAGGGTGCTTTCTATGAGAATGTTCTGGAAGCTTCCCCTGTGTCCTATGGAGCCAATACCAGCAGGCTCAAGTTGGAGATGAGCAGCTCTGCAGACACCAGGGTGAGGGGAGAAGGTGCCCTGCTGCCATTCCCCTGCTTCAGCTGACATTCCCCTGCCCATGGTGAGGCAGCTGTGCCCTGTGGCCCATGGAGGTCCATAGTGGAGCAGAGATGCACCAGCAGCCCAGGCAGGCTCCATGCTGGAGCAGCTGGATGCCCAAAGGAGGCTGTGACTCCTCCCAAAGAGGAGTCCACGCTGGAGCAGGTTTGCTGGTAGGACTGGTGACCCCAGGGGTGACCCATGCTGGAGCAGCCTGATCCTGGAGGACGCATCCCATGGAAGAGTGACTCACACTGGAGCAGTCTGTGAAGAACACCAGGCTGTAGAAAGGACTTCTTGCAGAAGTTCATGGAGGACTGTGTCCCATGGGAGGGCCCTGTGCTGGAGCAGGGGAAGAGTGTGAGGAGCCCTTAACCTCTCCATGAGGAGGAAAGGGCAGCAGAGACAATGTGCTGAACAGACTGCAGCTCCCATTCCTGTCCCTCTGTGTTCCTTGGGTCAAGAGGGCAGAGAATCAGGAGTGAAGTCTGATTCACACATCCTAGGAAGAAGGGAATGGTAGAGGGAAGGTGTTTTATGATTTAGATTTTATTTCTTTGTATTCAATTCTGATTTAATTGATAAATTTTTTTTTCCCAAAGTTGAGTCTATAATTGATCTGTTCCTGTCATTACCTCAACTCACAAACCTTTCCTTATATTTTCTCTTCCCTGTCCATCTCAGGAGTGATAGAAGGTCTTCAGTGGGCATTTGGCACCCAGCCAGCATCAACTCATCACAGACCTCCATAAATACCAGCAGAGCAGCACACACAGAGTTCCTCTCCACAAGGACTGGCTGACAAGAGCAGCAATTCAAGAAGCAACAGCTTAACTCCAGCCAGTCAGAAAATCTGGAAAGCTTCTGGGCACTAACTCAGATGCCAGCTGAAAAAAAAAAAAAAAAAAAAGAAAAAAAAATTTGGGGAAAGTGTTAGCATTTGGAAGAACAAAGGCCCTTGGTGCCTTGTCCTGAAAAGGGTCATTCATCTGTAACAAACCACTGATATTCAGCTCTTTTGTCATGCCAGGTGGCTCTGGGCAGAACTTCCAGGCAGATGCTGGATTCCCCTCCAAGCCTTACAGACCCTGCAGTGTGCTGTCCATCAGGGAGGGAACAAAGCATGGGCAGGACTGTGAGCCAGCCCTTGGCTGGTAGGCAGAGCTGGAGCCAGCCATCCTGCCCTGCAGCAGCTCTGTGCTCACGAGTGCCCATGTGGTTTGAACACAGCCCTGTCACTCAGCATCAGCTCCTGCTCCATCAGGAATCTCAATTTCAGTGACAGCTTGGCATTATCCCCCAGCCAGGCACCGAGAAGCTCATTCCCCCTCTCAGAAACCATTTAGCCCCACTGTGGAAATAATTGAATTCTCTCCAGCTTCACCATAAATCCAGAGTTCTAAACTGAAGCTGTGCTCAGGAAATCATGCCTATCTCTGTGTATTGAATCTGTTCTTTGTGGAAGCAGAAGTTGGAAGCTAGGCAAGAATATGAGTAAGAACAACAAAGTAGATTCAGCAACCTTTTCTCCTACCCTGTATCAATTATATAACAATGGCTCAGTTTTGCTGTCAAAAACGTTGTCAATCTGTGAATATGAGTCTGTAAAGCAAGACCATGTAAGATTAAAAAAGCTAGAATCAGAGGAATGATTTGGGAATTGTCAGTAACTCAGTCTTTGGAGATGAATACTAACATGAAAAGCTATAAGAATCTGAGGAGAAGAGAAAAGAAAGACCAAAAAAAGCTAAGTGAAAATAGTAGTATGACAAAAATAATTATCAGCCTATTTTGAGAAACATAGCTCTTCCCCAATACCTCCTTAAAGTTCACCTGTCCATCTAAGACTTGTCTGTAATGCCTGTAGTGATGAAGAAGTGGTAAACCTGCAGATGTTGAACTGGTGGCATGCTATTGCCAGCACTCTACTATGACTGTTAAGAAATAAATATTTTTGTGCACTCAAAAATTGTGTAAAGTCCTGCCTTGAAGGGGCACCCATAAAGTAACTCAGAGAGTTGAGTATTACATTTCCTGTGATCTGAGACTGCTTTTAGGCCACCTCAGATCTGGAGTTACATCGGTTTCCTTTCTTGACAGTTTGCGCCAGGGAGCCAATTAAACTCTTCAGAATGAGAGCTAGGCTCAAATTCTGCCTTATGCATCACTTGCAGACTTGTTAGCCAAGCTGTAATTCCTGCATGTTTGTAATTTTTTTCCAAGCTGATGCATAAGCTGGAAAAATCCACCTGTGTCTCTAATCCCAGGCTGAGTTCCCAAAATGAAAAGAAAAATATTTTTTTCTTGTAAACTGTACAAATTGAGTTTGCAGTTGTCACATAACTGTGATCATGGAAATGTTTAAAAGTTAGTTTTGCTTTCATTATTATCTTGCTGTAAGAATTGATTCTCTCTCACTACACTTCTTTCAAGACCTGAGCTGCGTTTGTAGACATCAAAGGCCACAACATTCCTTCCACCAGTGTCAGAAACTGCTGGAGTGTGTCCCAAAACCAAAGGAGTCATTTTTGCACTCAACCTGATATAGAGTGAGACCTGAGTAATCTGTACTCTAAGAATTTCTGCAATGCTACATCTGTCTTAACCTGATGTAAACATAAAAGGAATCCAACATTGATTATGTTAGAATAAATCAGATCTGGTAGTGGGTTTTTTAGTTTCATGTGAGAATTTAAAGGTTTTTCTTTAATTCTTATGGTAATTTGCCAAAAAAAAGCTGTTTACTACAAGGTGGCCACTTGACAGATTGAGCTGAACAGTGCCAAAAATCCCCCCAAATAACAACAACAAAAAACCTCCCCACAGAATGTTGGCAACATTAATCTTCTTCTTCCTTTCCAGAAGTTTTCTTTTTAGGAATTTCATTTCTCCATTCACAAATGTTTTTTACTTGGCACTTTTATAGAAAAATTAATAAGATACCAGCTTCTCACCAAATGCTTCTAAAAATTCAGGGAGGGTGAAATTCCTTCCCAAAGCGTTTGAAATGGGGGAGAACCCCAAGGCTACTCCATCATTCAGCAGGAGTACTGTGGAGAGCTCCCTCTGTTTGAAAACCTGCTCCCCCATGGAAGAGAGCTGTCTCAGTGGGATGGTGCTGTCTGACTCCAGCACTTCAGAGGCTTGAGGTCTAGAGTCTGATTCCCTTTGGGGAGGAACAGAGAGTGTAAGAAAATGCAGTATTCCTCCTGCTGGCCTGAAACATATGTGGAATCTATCAGGAAGCTAATGCAGCATAAACATCATACGGTCAAGGCTCATCTATTGTTATCTCTTTGAGGCAGACAGCAAAGCCAGCAGCATGGATGGCTGCATTTATGGCAAAATTCACTTCAGATACAAACATCACTTCCTAATTTTTTTTTTGAGTACTACAGGTAAAGGAAATGGTTTACATTCCCCACTGTCACACACAGGGCTCACTTGTCTTCAGCGAGGCTTAAGCAGCACACAGTCTTCAGCACCAGCACACAAATGGGTCTCACATTTCACTTTTGCAATAAGGAGTTTGAATTTCAGTGGATTTATGCAGAGAACAACATACAACAGGACTCAGACTACATCCCTTTTTCTGGTGGGCAAGCTTGCTACACTGCAGCTATAAATTATCAGAAAGCTTAAATCCAACCTCCATCCTGTACATAAATGCACTCCAGGAAGTTCCAAAGAAGAGTTGAAGATGAATTTTGACTGGTATTAATTTACCATGAGGGGCAGGAAGTGAGGAGTTCCACTGGCTATTTGGCAAAATTACTTATTTTTTTGGTATTTCTGCCTATTTACTAAGTTGGAATCACATCATCCTACACTGCCTTATTCTGAGTTTTTTTCCCATCAGATCTGAAGTCCTACACAATTCCATAGAAGGAGAAAACTGAATAAGAAATTTGTGTGATTAATAAGTCACTAAAGGCAGAAAATATAATTAATGTCAATCACAATGAATTCATAGCATCCAGAACCTGTCAAATCTGATACATTCCTGAGAGAACAAATATAGTCAGTGAATGCAATGGTGTCAGTGTAACTGAGATTTCTGTACAGTTCATGGACAAGATAGCATACAGCACTCTGAATATGAAAGGGGAACAGAAACTGGAGAGCCTGTGAAATGGATTTACAAGGGGCAAGACATCTGGCATGGAAAATTAATTATGAAAGGGAAGTCACCATCAGTCTCTGCTCCAAGTGGTCTCCTATCCTCCTTTAATTAAACCATGGAAACTGAAGATGCTCTGCATCAAATTTAAGTTATGTTAAGCTGTCCTGTCTTCCTCAGTGTAGTACTATGGATTAGACAGTCTGACACAAATTTTATACTCCTGAAACATCAGAGAAAGTAACAGGTTGGCCAATCACTGATGCCACAGTGATTCTAGAACAGTGAAACTTGCCAGGCTATGCTGAGAGACCACAGAACATTTTCTTTGGTGTCCTTGATGCACTGGCAATTTTGAGCTGTGGACACAGCTTAGAGCACTGACACAGCCTAGTTGGAGACATCCAGATCCTGCTGCCCAAAATCTACTGCCACTCCTGGCTATTATTGGCTCACCTTCTCTCTTGCCAGTATTCAATACCTGATTGCAGGAACTGTAATTTTTTTTTTAAGAGAAATATCAGTGGCCAATTTCCCAGTCTGTCACTATGATGATTGCAAATTTCAAGCTCCTTTATTTCTTTTATACTGTTTTATCGTCCTGTCAACTTTGTAGTCCTGGTCTCTAATTTTTACACCCACATCCAGTGAGTACTTTTCCTAAAGGAGTTTGCTGCTACTTTATGATTCTGAAAGGAAATCTCATTTAGAAAAACCATCTATTTAAAACTGAAAAACAGCTGTTTGAAGCTTATGTGTCTGCTAGGTTGTAGATGCAGGTTCTTTAAAGCAAGTAACAGCTAGGGAGCCTCTTAAGATTAATGAGATTCTTTTTCTTTATTGTGAAGACAGATTAGTCCTAAAACCCCCATATAATAATTGAGTTCTGTGTTATTTTCCTCACAGTCTTTCCAGAAAAAAAAATGACAGAATAATATAACCAGACAGGTGTGAATTGTGCAAATAGAGGATTTCTCTTGAAGTAACCATATTGGAAAATCAGAAAAAAAAAAGTAACAAAACAAAACCTTTCATTCCACCAAGGAAGATTTTTAGATGACAGAAGGAGAGAGGGATTTGAGTCAGCTACTTCAGAGCAGAATTCTTTAACCTTTTTTTTTTTTTTTTTTTTTTTTTTGTATTAATTCTTTTTTTAGCATCAGAAATGTTAACTTATGGCAGATTTAGGAAACAAAAACTACTAATTCCACAAAAAAATGTCTTTGGTACAAAATTTTCAGGTTAATTTTAATTGGAAATTGTGGTGGAAGAAAACCAAGGAAGCAAACTTGTGCTGAAATAACAGGAAAAAAAAATCATGTAATCTCATTTTCTTACCAGAATGAATCAAGTGATTCATTTGCCTTGGAAAACTGCAATTAAAAATACAAAACCAGACATTCCTCTAAATCTTGAGAAGAACCTGTAAGAAGTATATAATCTACCAAAAGAGTTTGCAAGCAGTAAAATCCTGCAAATTTGGCTCATTTATTTATAGCTTTTAGGGATCTGGAGGTGATGCATAATACTACAATTTTATATCTAAGAAGGTTTAAAAGGGATCATTCTAACTCCACCAAGTACAAATAAAATATTACTGGTGTCTAATGCACACAGAGAAGCAGGATGCCAGATCATTAGCATTTCATTTAGTGAAAGTAATGCCTAAATCTGCAGACCCTCTGGAGAAATCCATCTGTTCTCATTAATCAGGGCATCTGTTTTGGCAACTAGCTATTAACAAGAGTTCTGTAGTCTGGACGGAAAATCCAAAAGCCGTTCCTTTATGAATGTGATATGAGATACCTTGTTTCATCTTTGGCAGATTTATTTCAAAATCCTCTCTCTCCTTTCCTGCCCCCCGCCCTGTCAAACCCACACCTGCAAGTGCTTTGCTGAATCGGTGCCTGATGTGTCTCCATGGGAGTGGAATCACACAGATCCCATCTGGGAGATGAGGGGATGGATATTCGAGCATCCTTCAGCAGACACACGAGCCTTGAGCGAGGGATCTCTGCCTCCCCCCTGCATGCACACACACCGGGGCTGGCGTGGAGCTATGCTGGCAGGGAGGGTTTGGAACCTTCCTAAAGAATTCCTCAAAGTCCAGTAGCCACAATGACACAGAATATTATTTTATTTTGCATTTTATTGAGATGAAGTGAGTCTAACACCCTAAGCAACAGTTGGAAACAACCTTTTCTTTTGAGGGGCGAATGTCTCCATTTTAATGGGTTAAAACTTTAAAGAATTGAGTAATTCATTGTGTGATCTTTGCATCATGATGTACATGAACAAATTTCCACCCACTTGTCAAATTCTGTGAGGAGAAATAATGTTTTAGCTAGTAAGAAACCCTCCTAGTTTAATTTTATTAAATTAAAAATTATCATTATCACAGGTATGTGGAAACAAAAGCAATTACACCCTCTTTCCACTTTCCCAGCAATAAAACCAAGAGAAAAGAAAAAAAAAAATCTGTGAAATCTAGTCTTTGTCTGCTTTCATATGAAATGTAAATTACTCATGGAGAAAAAAGAGCTGATGCATTAAATTGAAATATGAAACTGTTTCCCTCACCTCCAATTATTTTTGTTTGATTTGTTACCCCAGTGGAAATGGTAGTATTATTATTAGAATCAGCTTCAATAGGAGGTAAAGCACAGTTGTAGTGACCTGCATACCTGCTGGAGAATGGGGAACTTGAGTTCTAATGCTGATACTGAAACTAATAACTTTGGAGGCCCCAGGCATTGTGTTCTGGCCTCAGATCAACACTCTATCCCTCTTCAGCAAAGCATTCAAGTACAAGTGTAACTACATAAGACACTCTGGGATTGAAGCAGCTGGTTAACTGCTTTGCTGCACTGCAAGGTATTTGCTGTTTGCTATTGAACCTTTGAGAAATAAAGGAGACAGAAGGAAATAGATGTTTAAGGTGCTGGCTGAAGCCTGTGTTCATTTTTGTAATAGGTATAAGAGGGTTTGACATAGCAAAGATAAGCACAGGACATTGGACACAGATATAGTAATTTAAATTAAAGAGATGATCCCTGAAGAGAGCTCTAAAATCTGTCATTTACCTCATCCATGGTGAGCCAGAGAGATTGTGATTATGGTCTACTAATGGCTACTAAAGAATTTGCTTTATTGATGCTCACCTGATATTAATGCAAGTGTTAAATTTATACCATGAATTTTCTGACTTAGAGAAATACAGTATTTCCTGGGCTAACTTCAGTAACTTTCATGTGATTCTTTAGAAGGACAAAACTCATTAAAAACCAAGCGTATCTTTGTATAGCAATCAACACAAACAGCTTGATCTTTAAAACTGGTGAGCAGTAGCAGCTCCTGAAGCCAGTGGAAGCTGTCATTATCCTACATTGTGCCAGTTCAGACCCTGTATTTATCTTTGCTTCCCTATATATAGAGATGATAATACTTATTCACCTATCTGGAATGACTGACATTAAAGACAAGTCTTACTGGACAGTAATATTCCAGGGTACATGAAAAGCCTGCCAGTTCAGATTACTCAGAAATATATGAATGATTTTCTTTTGAAAAACGTATATATCTGATTATTAACACTTTACATTTTAATGGGTACTATAACAATAGGAACTGAAATAGCTCCTAAATATATTTGATTTGAAGCAAAAGAATCACACCTTAACTTTCCTTAGCACAAGAGATTTCCATGAAAAACAATTTTGCCCAATAAGACATTACAGAATCCTAGTTGTGAAAATAAACAGGTGTTTAAGATATTGCAGAAAGGAACTTAACATCTGGAGAACTCATACTCAATTTACAGGCTAAATATAGTCTAGTCTCTCATTTTCCACATGTATCGGATTATGTTCACCATATCAGTGAGAAATTCAAAATTAAGACTGAAGAATTTAACATTCCTTGACTATTTGACTGAGGAGAGTGCATGGGTGGAACCAGATCTATTCCTTGCAAGAAATGGAAGTCACAACCTGTGAAAATTCAGTACTTTCACAAGT
This sequence comes from Prinia subflava, assembly GCF_021018805.1. Classification (NCBI taxonomy): domain Eukaryota; kingdom Metazoa; phylum Chordata; class Aves; order Passeriformes; family Cisticolidae; genus Prinia; species Prinia subflava. The sequence continues at coordinate 52,207,815 of NC_086251.1, read as the reverse complement.
ATTGTTCCTCCTAAGGGCTCTAGCAGAAAAAAGGGTTAGAAAGCAGGATGTGCTAATATTGTTTATGCTAATAGGATACTGTAAGACATGAAAATATCTTTTCCAGGTGATTCATAGAGAAAAATTTGGAGATGAGGCATGACTAGAGTTTGAGGGGAGGTGATAGGGAATTTAGCTTTGACAAAGGAGTTGTGTCTGGCCTTTTTTGTGTTTTACTTTCTCACATATAGGTTATGTTGTGGATAACATAATCCACTGGATAGGGGTTGTTCCTCAACAGTGCAGATTAGGAAAAGAGCCTGATATAAAGAGGCTTTGCATCCTAATGAACAGAAGCACAGTGAAAATGCCACCTGATTACTTTGGAAAATGTTAAAAAATTCCTTTGGGCTCCAGTGGTAGATCAACACGCAATGTACCACATGTGAACTGGCAGCAGTCATCAATGAAGCTGCTAGTGTCACTTTTCATTCTATAAAAAAAGATCTTACAAACATCCTTGATACTGTAAGAAAAAAACCCCCAAATTTCACTGATCAGTTGGCAAACTCTTCTCAGACTCATGTAATCAGCTGCAATCTTTACCTGAAAGCATAGGAGAAAAAGTAATAATATAATTACAAAAATATGCAGATTGTTGGATCAGAGGTATTTTTCTGCCAAACGCTTGAAAGTAACTTTCAGTGATGTCTAGTTTGAGTGCTAAAACCTAGGATGGAATTTTAAGAGAACAGATTCACCACATTTATACAGTGTTCAAATTGAATAGGTAATAATTTCTCTTTGCTGGAGTTAGCGTTAGTGCAGTTTATTTCGCTGGGCCCACGCTTAATTTAATGGTGTTTTAGATCAGCTTTAATCCTCTTCTGTGTGCATCTAATCTTTTATTCTCTCATGGCTTTAGTTAAGAATGGTCACAGTTCCTTCATGCAATGACTCCTTGACTAGATTTCAAAAAAATTTCCTGAGTAGTCTTACATTTTGTTTATAACATAAAAGCTATAAATCCCTTTTATAGAAAATGTCTTGTCTTGAAAGTTCAGAAAGCCAGACAGGAAAACATAAGGTGTTTCCGTTTGCAATATCTTTGATGGTCATTCAACCTTCTCCTGCGACATTACTCCCTTAAGGTAAAAGAGGTTTCTGTTGGTTTTTTTCTCCCCTCCAAAACTTGATTGACCTAAAACAGCATTGGTGCCTTTCTAAATTGTTGTCACAGTTCCTATAGCTGTATAGGGCTGAGCTGCAAGGTGCAGCCTCATGATGAATTCCCTCACTGTCCTGGCTCACTTCTCTCTGAGCTCAGAGCTGTGGATTCAAGCACAAACTTTTGCATAGATGATCATTCATAAAAATACAGTCCAGAGATAATGATGTGTAAGGTAATGGATTTATTCATATTCAATAGAGACTAAAGCTTATAAATCAACTCTAACTTCATAGAGAAGTGAACTGAATAAAAGTGACACATATTAATAATAAATTTTTGAATTATGCACTTTGCCTAGTGAAATTTATTTTCTCTGAGCAAAAGAGTAGTTAACATAACAAAAAAAAATGTTTTCAACCATGATTGTACCAACAGAATAAGAAACCTCTAACATTCTGTATTTTATGTCAGTCCATGCAGATCAGCCACATATTGAGATCTGAAATGTTTGCTACATGGGAACTTGTCATTTAGAACAAGGCAAAATGTAACTCAGGAGGTTTGCCCTGCACTTATTTTTGTTAAAGCCACTTCTTTTCATAATTCCCTGTGAAATGCTAATTCTGTGATGTTCAGCAGCAGTCTTCTGCAGCCATGTGCATCCTTCTGGATCTTTATATTGCCCTGCTCTAGGCATGTGTTAAGGTTCAAGCACAGAGTATCCTGCTGTCAGTGTAGCTGTTGCCACACAAAAGTTGGCAATTGAAAAAAAAAAAGGCTAAAGAGGCAGAGAAAAGAACTGTTTGAGGAGATGGAGACATCAATAGAAGGAGCTTATCTAAAATTAGAGCCAGATGCCTCACTAAGCCCTAAATAACACTTTATTTTATTCAGCCTTTGTTTACCAGATTTCTTCTTTGCATGAATCACCAGGATGTACCTCTGGTTCAGAATAAATTGTACCCAAAGCTAGCAGAGCACACCCTTATTTTCTTTCTCAGTGTAAAATTAATCCCAGTATGTTAGAGGAATGCATTAATTTAAATGTGTGAATTTAGAAACAGTATAACTCAGAGTACACTTTCTTTTTCCTACCTGCCTATCTACCCTGCCTGCTCACCATCCTTAATGAGAGTCAGACACTTCAAGTTTTAAAACTCAACAAAAGTCCATCACAGTCTGGTGACATCTGTTGTATTACGTAATTGGAACTGTCTTATGAGCTCTCCAATATTGCATCTGGAATTTTAACAACAACTACTTTTCCTCTTCTTTGTGTGGAAGCCAACCTTTGATGCACATAGCTACAAGGTAGATTTATACTGTTTAAATAAAAATTATTCTGGTTAGGAATGTTTTGACTCAGATTCCCTGCCCTGCTCCTCTTCCCACAGAGGCCAGTACAATTGTTTTGAAACTAAAATCCTTAATGAAAAAGTGTTTGCTTCAGTGAAACCTCCAGGATGAAACTGAAACAGATCCTGAAAGCCACGCAGACCTGAAACTCTCATTTCCAAAAACCCAGTAGCAACAGGATGGTATCTCAGAGTATATTAGAATGACTGATTTGTCCTCTAAGTTTCTTTAGGTGGAACATCCATTTTGCCTGGGAGACTGACACTTTAGTCCGATGACTCTTAACCAGAATCAATTCTTTGCTAAGTATGAGGCAGAGGAAATCTTGAACTTGAGCCATTCATATTTTAGAAAGCCCTTTGGCCACCTCCAATGAATTGGAAGATGCTGAGAGAGACTCTCTTTTTCAGGAGTCGAAAGAAATGACAATATTACAATTATCTGATTTTCTATTTGGTCATAAAAATAAAAAAGTAATTGAACAAGAATCTGAAGATGGAACTGAAGTGAAAGGGAGAAAAAAAAAATGGAGAGTGCACAGTTCTGAACTAAAAAAAACCCCAAACCAAAAGAGATAATTACATAATAAGGGTAATAAGCTCCCAAAGTAGGCTCAGAGAGACTCTGGAGACTGTTGGTAGAATCCCTCTGGAAAATAAAAAATTAAGTAAATAAACAGAAATCAGAAGAAATGGCAATTGCTGATAAACTTCTAAAAAGTGTCAACAGGATAAAATGAAAAAGAATTATAGCAATGAAACTTTGCCCTTGTAATAGCAAATATAAACTTATAGCAAATATAAGCAGTATGTAACCTGGGCAGAGCAGTACAGGAGGGAGGATCTGTGATGGGAGAGTTCTATTTAGGAGACAACCTGAACACAATTTAGTACTGGACCACAGGACCCCCCACTGCAAAAGAGACAATGGAACCATTTTAGATAAGGTAAATTGCCTGAGGGAAAGCTGCTTTTGGGCAGCAGTGACCAGGGAGACTGAATCACACACAATGATTTACCAAAAGAGGTGACAAACAGGAGAGAATCCAGTGCAATGAAACAAGAGGGCTGAGGATTTCATAAACCCTGCACTCACCAAGGTGAGGATAAAAAGAGTTAAAAGGAAATTATGCAGATTTAGTTATTTGTTCAGGCATATTTTTATTTATTTTCAGGCACTGGCAGAGCAGCAATGTCTCTGGAGGTTTGATGAACAGATTAGATGAAAACAGCCGAAGATACCTCAGATATGTCTTGTCCCACCACCAAGCTGAGAGCAGAGGGAACAAGACCTGAAATTCTCCTCTCTCCAGCCTTACTTTTCTACATGCTGTGCCTTCAAACTTCTCTGGTTTGTCTGCTGAGGAGGTGGCAGTTTGATGGTGATCAAAAGTGTTATGAAAGAAAGAGTTAACAAAGATGACAGAGGAAGAGGAAGGAAAAGCGTCAAAGTCGTTCTTCACAGTTATGCTCATCACTTTTTCAAACAAGGATATGGTGCTATTTTTAGCAAAGTTCCTGGAAACACAACATGCTGAATATTCATTATCCACAGCAAAAGATCCAAGATGTTGAGCAACAGTGTTCAAATCTGTCTTTTCTTTCACAAAATGGATGAACCTCAAAGCCACATATATCAAGTACTTGAATTCTTGAATTTGCTTATTTGCTTGTGCAGAATTTTGCAATTAGAGGTGGCCAGACAACTTCCAAAAAATGATGAGTCTCATTTGAGAAAGTCTCTTTCGAGAAAGTCTCTTTCTCTCTCTAAATAAAATAAAATAAAATAAAATAAAATTAAAAAAAAAAAATCATTCAAAGTTTTTGTTCAAGATTTAACGGGCCCATGACTTGCTGTTTTCCTGATGACTGGTCTGCCACCTCAGCTGCCAAACTAGGAAGACCTGGTCAAGGACTCCTCAAGGGCATCCAAGTTTCTTGTGTTTCAGGATGCAGGTGGCCCAAACTGGAGGACAATCAGTCACTGCACTTCCCTGTGAAATGGAGTTAATTTCCCTTGAGCTGCTGGACACTTTCATCAAGAGTCTTCATAAACTTTCCACTGCTTTCAAGGGAAATAAAAATTTCCATGAGAAGAGAAGTCACTAGAAACAGTTGGAAACTGTTGGAAAACATATGGAAAACAGTTTCTGTATCTTCATAACTGGGCTTGAGCTACAGATACTACAAAGCAGAGACACAAAGCAAGTAATAAAGTAGTTGCTGAAGAGATCAGCACTCATAATATGTAAAGCATGAGGAAGTAGTTCTTCTGTAAGGGGGGAGAAAAGGTTTGTGAGCACACAATTAAACAGCTTTGTATGTGTGTAGGGACCAATCTGACTTTCTGAGGTCATCCAGCATCTGCTAGGAAGACAAGTTTCCCAAGTGCTCTCTTAGTTGATGATAATTTAAAATAGATTTTGTGCACAGAAGAGTGAATCTGAGTTCACAGCAGCACATCTCATGACTCAGTGTGGCAAACAGCCAGATGAAGATCACAGCCTCACTGACAAGTCTCATTCTTCTCAGTCCTATTTCAGAACTCACAGATACCTGAAATAGATTGCTTGGCATTCAAAATAGACTGCTGTGTAGCACCGCATACCTTGGAAAATCTGCATCACCTGCAGAATCATAATTAAAATGCAGAATGGACTCAGATCATCTTTCTTTGTAGCCATGGTATAATGGTGACATTTCAGATTGGTGACATCTGCCAAATGGTTTTGGATATTTTATCTTTTCTAAAAGGTCTTACTGCCATATTGTGTATAAAATCTCAGTAGTGAATATTTTAAGTTTTATGGAAATTCAATAGGAGCAAGAGTCATCATTGTATTTTTAGGGAAACCCAGTCTGTGAAGACCATCATGCTATGAATGTTCCATAGTTTGTTCAATGCTGCACATATGCTTCTTGTACTTCATGCATATTTCCCCCTCAGATCTACCAAAGCTACATCACATTGCTTTGCATGCTTCTTGCTGATTTGTTCAAAAACAAGCAAGGAGGTGCACTTTGAGGAAAACTGAGCTATCCTTCGGGTTGCCCAGTCTGCATTTCACCTCACTCCTCAATGGGCTGTGTCTACACCAGGAAATTCAAGCATTTCCAGGAGCATCTAAGACATTTGTTAAACTGCTAGAACAGTCGCAGACGCTTTTGGCACATTTTGTGCCTCCAGAGCTGTTCCTGGGGATGGCTGAGGAGTTCACTACACCACAGACCTTTCCAATGGGCAGTCAGCACACAGCTGCTCCTTTTTGGAGGGATGGGTTAATTTTCCAGTCCAGATGTAGGCATTCTGTGGCAGTTGGCTCAAGTATCTGGGAATGCTCATGGCACACCTAATGGATCTACAGACACATCCACAAGGAACAGAGTTAAACAATCAAAGTGTCAAAATATTCACCAGGCACCACGAAGGTGGAATGACCAGAACAAGACAAGAGCATGAGGGAAGTAACTATTCAGTCTGATTTTGTCACACACACATGCATGTATCACACAAAGCCTCAATTCCCTAAATGAGGTATCTCCACTCTTCTGGCATAGCAGTATTAACTCTGTTTTGCTGTTAAAATGGAAATTTTACAACCTATTGTTATTACAGAAGTTATTTATCTCTCAATTTTGCAAAGGTCTTTTTTCTACTGTTTGTTGAGGTGTTATTTTCTCCGAAAGTACAGAAGAATTGCCCAGACTTACTCAGCTGAAAGTAATCAAATTCTATACAATAAGAGAGTCAGAAAATGCAGATTAATTCTGTGCTAGAAATAACTCATATTTCCTGTTATATATAACAGGAGGGAAAAAAAAAAGAAAATGAAAGGCAGGTTTTAGGTAGCCCCCAAACAAGATGAGTCAAGAATTATCATCAATATTTATTCCTAGCTCTTCTACAGATTTTCTTACATCTCACTAAAGTTATTCAACAGTCTTGGATTTTCTGTTTCCCATATAAGCACATTGATTCCAATGTCCCTTAGAAGAAGCTTTGGAGCTTGAAAGTATTCACATTTTTAAATTTCTTAGTCTTCTTCAGATGAAAAGATCCATAAGGATGCAAAATATCATTTCAGAATCTGAAGCGGCTTTTGAGTTCTCCTCAACCATGTCTTGATATGCAAAAAGACAAGAAATTAATGACAGGAAAATGCACCTGATACCTCATGTGACACAGTAGTAATGACTATTTTATTAGCAAAGGGAGTGAATCAAAAAGTAAAGGAAAATTGTATAACTAGTTTGCATTCCAGTGTATCTATATTGCAGGCATGATTTCAAATGAGAATACTGTCCTAAGTAAAGGTGAGTAGGAAGATATTTAATTTAACTTAAAGTCAGCAGAAGCAAAGGCAGAAGCAAAGGTATAAGGTTTGAAAACCACTTCTTTTTTTCCTCCCCCATGGAAACCCCCCATTTGATTTATAAATATCTATGATTCACATAAAACAGAGATTTTTTAACATGTGCAATCCAAGAGAAATGCAGTGCTCAGGGAAAGACACTCTGTATGTCTTTCTCTGTGAGAAAGACTTTTGTGTTCCCAAAAGCTGCTTTCTTTTGAGCCATTATTCCCCCAGGCCCCAGCAGCTGTATACACTGTATTTTAAAGTCATCTCTAAGAATTTCATACAGTAAGAAAAGCATCTTTCCCTGTCAAAAGTTCAGATGGATAGACTGTGAAGTGTAAAGCAGATTTGTGTCCTTATTCTTTGTTGTGTAGGAACCCATAAATCATCTCTAATGACTAGAGCACTTAACCTTCAATTGTTTTGCATAGATTTGGATTATTCTGTTGACTGTTGTTGACTGTTGTAGTGAAAAGATACATATAGTCATAAACTGTTAAATTCATGAAATGAGTCATTCCACACAAGGAAGTAGCTGAGTGTTATGAGATAATCTGGCACAGAAATACAGGTGAGTGCAATTTGTAGCCAACTGACAAATTCAGGTATCACTGAACTCTACTTGCATAGACAGGAACTGGAATATTTGACAAAACAATTTTTTAACTTGACTATCCACGTAATCTGACATAAACTGGCATAACAATTCCGGCAAATATTTTGTTATGACAGTGTAACCCACCTATGTGTTCACTTCCCCAGAGACCACACAGATTTACTGCTCCAGCACTGTCTGGCCTGTGCCATGCAGGTTTGCAAACCATAAAACTGAACCCTTCCCTCTGTCCAGGCAAACTGTGTACAGTTCAGGCACTTCAGTTCTGATGCATCTAAGAAGAAAATTTGTCTTGTCTCATCAATATTGCTGTGGTCGTGTTTGGAGCTATGAGCTCTTTGCAATGCAATCAGGACATTTAGCATATTTCTTTGGAAAAATGAAATGCTTATTGTAGAAGTAATTAACACAATATAATTGAAACAAAGATTGACATAATCAGAGAAGATGTAGTGATCTTGATGGCCAGGTAACTTAGCTTTCACCTACTGCCCTGTAAGCAAGAATGGGGCCTTGCAGTCATCTTTGTAGCTCTGTCAGAAGTTAGCAAACCTCAGGCAGTCAATATGTGCTTTTGGCTGGTTTTCTGCTGTGTGTCTCCTGACAAAGTGTTTGCTGTGTACCAAGGAGTTCAGTACTGAACATTTAGCACCTAGTAGTTATTATCTTAACTTAAAATTATTTTATATGATTATGCCTTAGGCAAGGGAGGAGGTGTTTCTCCTTTACCCACTCCTTACTTGTTCTTTCATCAAACTTATAGGAAGGGGTTTGCAAAGAACACTTTCAGCAGCTTCATGTGCTTCTGAGACCAGTCACAGTGTGTAGAAGACCAGCATTGCAGAAGCAGAATTTATTCCATTCTCTAAGAAGAAGTGATAAATGATTCATCTGGAAAAAAACTGTCTGGGTTGTACAGAAATATTCAGAGCAAGCAAGAGGACTCACTCAAGAACACTTCATCATGTACAGAATTTTTAAGATTATTTCTATTAGCCAGAAAATTAAATCATATTATTGAACTATGTATGAAACTTTGATGAAGAATTTGGAAGGAAGACATTAATAAGTATTTTGACTAAGAATTATTAGAGGTTCATTTAATTTTTACAAGTACAAAGGAAGCATCTGGATTGTGAATCTGAATTGTGTACCTTTATACATAGCTCTTTTACTGTAAGCAGATCTGAGGCTCTTATCTTACTCGTGATGTAGATAGCTGGTACGTTTCCTTCTTGTGCTGAAAGGAGCTGCTGAGCTCAGTGTACTTCACTTTCTCTGAATGGTCACACCAGCAATTTGTGCAGACAGGCCATTAGCATATCATAACATCACACTACAAGGTTTATGGATGAGATATTGTCATTCAAGTATGTGTTATTCTAGTGCAAAAATCAAGGAACCCTGAAGGTTTTATCTCTAACACAGAAAGAATTGAGGGAGAAGTTGGTGATGAAAAATCCAGGTCTCATAATGTGGTAAAGTGTCCAGATGGGAAAGCTACCAATTACAGCACTCTTCCTGTAGCCTCCTTTTCGAACCTAGCACGACTGTACCCCATTATCTAGTATATGTCTTCTTTTTTTAAAAAAATGAGAAATCTAGTATTTGGTATTGTCAATATACGAAAACCTAGTAAAGATGTCTAATTGAGTATATTCATGGGCTAAGGGTAAAGGCTCCAAAGAGAAGGATCTGAGGAAGGTTGACCTTGTGGGGAGAGGAGCTCTGAGAAAGAGGGAAAAGCTGGGATGAATTTTGGGATACAGGTCATTCTAGGGCAGGAAGGAGGAGACTGTGATGGCATGAAGGAAGAGGCTTTTCAATGGGTTGAAATGAGACAGAGACTCCTTAGACCAGAGGAGCTGGGCACTAGAGTCAGATCAGAGCTCAGTTTTAGTGGTAGGTCACAATAGAGACCAACCCCCATCTTGTCCTTCTCACCCAGCATCAGTGTGTGCAACACCAGCCTCCTGCTCCATGCTCTTTACAGTTTGAGATTCAGCAAACCCACAGGTCATTCATGGATTTTCTTATGGTAAAGGCACAATGAGATGCTCTCATTTAAATAACGTTGTTCTACTGTTACTATTGCACTTGCCTGGTAATAGACAAGTCTAGCAAAACCATGGAGGGTATCCTCAAAAGTGTTTTGAATGGAAACATAACTCCATCTTGAAAAAGAGGACAATCAGTTTGAAAGTAGACACAAACTGTAACACTGGAATCAAGCCTGCTCTCTTTCTTTCTTTTTTTTTAATCTTACAAAAATAAGGACCAACTGAAAAAGTTACATCTGGAACTGATTTCTCTCAATTATTTTTTCCAAGTGTTCAGTTTTTAGCGTGGACCCAGCAGATGAACTATGCATAGTCTAAATAACAGAATGACAATGAAGCTGCCTGATTGGGATGGTGGAGAATGGGGGCAGGGAAGCAAAGGTTAAAATTAATAGCTGAGGATAAGGATATGTAATTTAAAAATCATCTAACAAATATGCATAAATAAAATAACTGGAGGGGAGAAAAAAAAACCTATGGAAGTCACAAAATATGGTAAAAAAAAAAAGATCGTACAATTTACAGCTCCCTTAGGAATCCTGAATATTAATTGAATCACAATAGTAATAAACTGCAAGTTTTAAAGTACTTGTTTCTTGACTCTCTGCCAACAGAAATTTAGTGATATGAACCCACCATCTTGCAGAGATCTCCAGAGATGAAAAGACTATAGATGTGCATAAAGTGGCCTAGATTAATACGATGACACTTCAAAAGCACAAGTTGGAATATTCCCCATTTCATCTTGACTTGTGAATAATTCATCACTTTAAAACATGGGGGTTTTTAAAACTTAGATGCAGACTTAGATGCATAATTATTGAATTTCCTTTGATCCACATTGTTTGTTTAATCAGTTACCTAACATTAGGAAGTATGCCTTGTAATAATTGTAGTTTGAGTTTTCTTATATAATAGAAAAGGAACGAGGGGGATAAAAAGACTTGAAAACAATACTAAAGCATCCAAAGCCATTTTTACAAATCTTTTCAGCAGTTCTGTGCATAAAGTCTTTGGATTTTCTACATTAGGGATGAGTGGAAGTTAGGTTTTTATGATTCAGTTCAATGTGGCATTCTAACTTTGACTAAATCTTTGATTACAGTTGCCTAACTTGGATGACAAATTTATCTAGAATTGTAGAAGCTACACACACCACTGACAAAATACAGGTGTTGTGTTTTCTTGGAGTTCTATTATCTATTTTGGTACAGTAGTAATGAATGGCTTAGCTTGTTGTAACTATGTTAATTATATTAAACATGTACATTTGTCTCTATAAAGAAAATATTTTAAGATATTGTTTAAACCAGTGAAACTTGATAAATGATCTTTCTTTTATTATCCTGAACTGTTCCTGTCAAGTCTAGAGTAGAAGATGGCTTCTAGCCCAGATAAACTATTTATAATCAAAGTGGCTTTAATGCACTTAATTACAAACTAAGGTTTGTTAATTTTTCAAAACAGATCAGTTTCACAACTTAGACAAACATGGCTCACCCTCTTTAGGTGTAAGGCATGACTATGAATTGAAGATATTTCCTACTGCTGAGAGCAAAACAAAGCTACCACTGAAATCTTTCCAGAGCTCAACAGGAGAACAGCAAGGGCAGTTCCAGGACCCAACATGGAGCAGAATTCACAGCTCTGCTTTCCCAGCTGTCTGCAGGCCTTAGGAAAGGTGGTTATACTCCTGCATCCTCCTGTAGCTCATCCAGCTAATGCACAAGAAATGGTAGCCCAGGAGTTCCAGTTATTTGTCTGCATACATGAAGACTGTAGTAAAGCCTGGCAAGGAGCAAAGTCTAAATAAGCCAAACTATTATAGCATATTAAGCACACCTTAAGTAAAGACTAACCTCTCTTTGGCCCATAATATTTTTCTATCAGCTTTTAGATGTTGTCGATTTGAAATCAGCTGAAAAAGATGAATTTACAGACTTTTGAGTCATGAGCTGCTGTTCTACCTTTGCTCAATTGGAGATCTAAGTTGTTTAAGAGAGCATTAACATATGAGGATGTTCTTGACAATGGATTAAAGAAATGAAACTATCCTGAAGAATGCATCTGCAGTGATCTAAACTTCTGAAAGACATTTCCATTTCCTTTCAAATGTACAATCTATTATCCCCAACCCATAAAACCTCATGGTTCACACTCAGTTACTTTAATGGAGTAACCTCTTATTCTTTAGAAATATTAGGAACCTTTGTGAAATCCTGCCCCTTAAGAAACCCATCAGTTTTTACAATAGCTGTAAGAGAACTGAGATTTCATCTGATGCTCCAGTGCAGATGACTTTGAAATCAGTGCAAAGGTTGCATTGACTCCATGTCAGTTTGGTGGTGTATCCATGGTAATACAAAAGTTACTGTAGTAGCAATGTGTGATCCCCAACAGAATGAATAAGGCCAGAACCCATTTTCAATACTGAATAAGAGCAGTTATCTTTCCCAGTCTTTGCATGGACAATGGGTAGTAGCAGTGTGCAGTGAAGCACCCTTCCATACCTTCCAACAGGGAAACCAGCAGCTATGTCCACTCTTTACAGCAGCCCACCAGGATTTTCCTTCCACTGCCTTGTTTTACAGCTCCTTGAACCCAACTAAGCTAGTTGCACCCACGGTATTCTCTAGAAATAGGAGTTGTGTGGAAAAAAAAAAATCTTTGCCTTTGTTTTCAACTTGATATTTGAGTGGTTTATTTGCTATTCCCTTGTTGCTGTGTTCTGAGAAACAGTGAATGGTATTCCCTACCCATCTCCTCTATGACATTCTCTGTATCATATCTGCCTTCTGGCATATTTTTCAGGGAAAGTCTTCTAATCTATTTATTCACTCCTTAGACAGAAGCTCCCCATCACCCTTGCTGTCATTCTTTATTGCTTTTCATTTCCTCTGAAACCCAAAAGGGAGCAACTGTGAGGTTGCACATATTGTTCAAGATGCAGGTGCACTTTGAATTTGAATGGTGGCATAACCATGTTTCCTGCTGACTTCCTTGCTCTTTTCCTAGTACATTGTACCACCTGACTTTGCCTTTTTGATCACAATTGAATACTATGGTTTTCTGAGCATGAGCTTAAATCACTCCCAGACTCCTTCCTGTAATAGTGAGCACTAATTTAGAGATATTTGCTGGGAATGTATATTTAGGGTTATTTTTCCCTGAAACCTCAAATGGCTTTAATCAACACTGAATTTCCTCTGTTATTTTATTGCCCAGTTACCAGTGTAAGAGTCCTCTTTCACAGCTGGATCCCCATTTAAGTATGCTGAATAATTTTCTATCATCAGGTTTTGCCACCTCACTTTTCATCTTTTTCCCAGTACACCAACAGACATGCAGAACAGTACAGGATCCCTGTGTGGTGTTTTTGATACCTTCCCTCCACTAAATTCTATCCATTAAACAGCTACTATTCCAGGAAAGGACTTTCTACTTTATCCCATGATAAATTTTGGGTTCTAAAAGAGCTTTCAGTAAGAAACAGCAGTCAAATGCTTTTGAAGGCCTAGATACGGACATAAAAATTGAGTGAGTAAATATAAATCAACAGAATCTTGATAACATTCTTCACCAAATTAATAGATTTGCAACACGCTTCTTCTTTTACAATTGACATAGTAGCTGTTCCTCTGTATGCCTAACAATGCATTCATGTTTTCACATTTTTTCTGGGGTAGGATTTTTGGAGGGCTTCTGTTTTTGTTAGGGTTTGATTTTTTATTGTTTGTTTTTTTTCCTTAGTTGGTTGGGGGGTGTTTTTTTTGCTTTTTTGACTTTTTGTTTGGCTTTGGTTTGGTTGTTGTTGTGTTCCCCAAATTTATCACCTTAGATGCCATATGAATTTTTTTCTGAGTGGTGTCACTTTTCTTCCTTACTATTCCTTTGCATTGACACCACTTAAAAGACTGTTATATAACACAATAAGTAACTCTGCAGCTTCACCTCTGAGCCCTGCTGGTATTTCATGGCAAAACACCACATGATTTTAATAATCCTGTTCTATTTATATTTTTATATAGTTTTCAGTTTCTATGTATTATTTTCTTTCCAATGAAGAGTCACTATCATCTTGTTTCAGACATTGTTTTTTAAACAAAAGACAACCAATTTTATTTTCAACTTCCAGGACATTTGAAGAATTGGGGACCATCTCTTATGTTTTTGCATTCCTACAGACACTTGTCTTCTACTTACAGAAGGTCTCAAACCAGTTGCATGTGGTGTAGCCCCATTCTCCACCTGGCAGGTGATGAAGGACTCACCAATGTCAGAAGTCCTTCCTGTCCTCCAACAGGATTATCCCAGTAAAGTGATCAATAAAACAAAGTGGTTTAATACAGTAGCCAGGAACAGATATCTCGAGCAGAACTGTAGAGATGCTGTAGGCTAGACAAAACAGTAAAACCCCCAGAAAAGGGAATTTCAAAAATTCTCCATAGACAAAGAAATGCAAACAAACAAAAGCAGAACTATGCAAAGTGATCAAATACTGGCATTTTTCTCAGGAAGGGCTGGACCTCTGACTGGAGCAGGTTCAAAAATCTTTTTCCTCTGAAAGAAAGCCTTAGATAAGGAATCAGTGACAGACCAGCCACTGGCAATCAGAAATTGCCAAGTCACAGAACCACAAAATGATGTAGCTGGAAGGGGTGTCCGGCAGCTCTCTGATCAGCATTTGCTCAAAGCAGAGCCACCATCATGGTTAAATCAGGCTGCTCATGGCTGCATCAAGGTGCATTTGAATCTCTCCAAGGATGGAGTTTCCACAGCCTCTGGGTTCCCATTCCAGATCTGGGCCACCTGACATGGGACATTTTCCCCACTAATACCAGACAGAATTTCCCTTTTCGCCTAAAGCCTCTGGTGAGGTGCAGAGATTTCAGTGTGGAAGGGGCAGGGATCAGCTGGGAAGAGGTGAGCACACACTTGCCTGCCTGTGCCATCTCCCTGGCTGTGGAGGCACCACTGTCCCTCATTCTGCTAGTGCAAGTCCTGGTAACTTAGAGTTTCAGAGAGGAAAACTCAACAACTTTAGCTCTGGCTGAGCAGGCACCTCCACTCACAGCACTCCTGCCAGCACCACAGCTCATCCATGACTGGGCACCCTCTAGCTGAGGCCACCACTCACTGTTGAATATCCTCACACTGCCTTCCCATCCCATCTCCCAGGAATTTTGGCATCAAATCTCCTCCAGAGATAAGGCTTAAATTCCTGACTATTAAAGATGACATTATCTCTACAGATGGAAACTGGATTAACCTCAACTGGTTAATAAAAACACTGTTGATACCTTCAGGCAAAATTCCTGCTCCTGGCATCCGATTCTGTTACGTAAAATTAAAGAAAGGAAATTTAAAATAATGCAGGAATGCCTCCTCAGGCCACCTGCTTGTGTTCTCCCTCCCCTTACTGTCAGTCACTCCCAAATCCTGCCTCCCCTGCTGGAGTCCAGATATTCATTTCCTAGCACCCAAATGCTCCAGAAGCCTGCAGTCATAAGAAAATTCTGTCAGAGATAATTTTTTGCTGACCCAAATCAGTTTCTAAGGTAAGGAAGGTATTAGATATACCTGAGCATCTCTGTTTATCTTTCAGTTTGCACAATTGTAGTGGTAAATATAAAGATCTCCTTTTAAGTGTCTTAGAGGCTTTAAAAAAACCAAAGAAATTATGTGCAGGTTTTCTGTTTACCAAATTTACTAAGCATTTAATGAACCATAACACCAAAGACTGCTTTCAGATACATAGCAATAGGGGAAAGGAGTAAGAAAGTATAAAAATATCCAGAAAAAAAGCAGATTACATACATGACAAAGTGAATGTTTTTGTTTTAAGTCAGTCCCTGGACAACACAGACTGCACAGATTGAACAGTCTGCATGATCTCAAGGTTTCACTCTAAATATTATTTTGTCAGTTAAGAGGAAAAAAACCTGACAAAGTACTTGAGAACACTATGCAACCTCTGATGCGTCCTGGAAAAAATGTTCAAGTAGGGTGGTATAGAAATTCAAATCATGCTGAGAAAATACCTTTGTGCTGTATACAAAGAATCTTTATCAATAAGAGACTTTCTACTCTGAAAATCAGGCTTTCAGGATCAAAGATCCCAAGGAGAACTGTCAAAATTGTGCATTGAACAGGTTTTATTTGCTAGTTTTTGTAAGAATCAGCTCAAGAAGTACCCTGATTACAACTGGACAAGACCTAGAAAAATAGTCGGGGGAAAACCTTGATGCTTCTCAAGTCAACCTTCAGCCATCTCTAGTCAGGTTTTTTTAAGTTTTTATTTTGGTCCTGCTTTGAACATGCTGTTCCATGTCCAAAACCTTGCTCTCCACTAATGCAGGAGATATATTTCGTTATCAAACATCAACGCAAAACATCTTAAAATAATGAGGAGATTTAATGCACTGCAACTCAAGATAGAGAGACATTCACAGCAGTTCTCACAGGAAAGAACTCCTAAAAGAAGGCAAAAAATATAAATTACAAAGCAAGGATAACAGAAAATAATCTCAGTAGCACAGCAGCCAAAGACTGATAAACAAGAACAGCCATCACAGTGTGATATACAAGATGTTCATTACTCATGACTCTGAGCAATAGCAAATCACTTTGCATATTTATTAATTCTTGTATTACAATGCTGGCAATAAAGTGTGGTCTTTGTCATTAAATGCTAGATATAAAAAAGCAGGCAGAATAAATTAGTTTAGGCTCTGTACATGACTAGAAACTGTGTAGCACCAATAAATTAATGCTTGAGGGACATTAATTTATTTTCATGCACAATTCTGTTGTGTTCATGTCACAATAATTCTTCGTTTGGACAGGAGCTTCATTTGGAGCGGAGGGAAATGTGTAAATGTCGTGAAGACAAGGGTGTACACTGATGGCCAGAAAAGGTGTAAGTGAAGGTTTATATAATTCCCAGGTCCCCTGAAACCAAATTTTAGCCCATTGTATTTCCAGGACATGGAGGTTGGAATGATGTACCACTGTGGGTCTTTGAAATCTAATTACACTCTTCTAAAATTCCCCTCTGGCCTCATCTCCTAATGACAAGCCACTCGTAATTCTTCCTCCAAATGTTGAAGCACAGAGACAGACCAGATGAAATACAGACTTGTAAAAGATCAGCATTGGGAGCTGGTGCATGTAATCACCAAAAAGCACAATTGTTTAAGTCAGCCCTTGGAAAACTGTTGTGTCCCCCTCTCCATGCCCATGACCAACTTTCTTCAGAAATTTGTAGCTCTTCCTCTTTTCCAAATGCCCCTTTGGTCAATGGAATTTTTGCACCTTCAGTTTTCACTTATTATTATAATAGAATTATTGAATCATTTAGGTTGGAAAACACCTCTAGGATCATCAAGTCCAACTGTTAACCCAGCACTGCCAAGTCCACCACTAAACCGTGTTCCTGAATGCCATATCTGCACGTCTTTTAAATGCCTCTAGGGGTGATCACTCAATCCCTTACCTCCATGGGCAGCCTCTTCCAATGCTTGAAAACCATTTCAGTGAAAATGTTTTCCTAAGATCCAATATAAACCTGTCCTAGCACAACTTGAGTAAATCCTTCAAACCTGACAACCTGACTAGCCAGTTATACGTACCCTACAGAGGAAAAAGTGAATCACACTGATAGAAGACATGCTGAGGAGATTCATTAAAAATGGATTTATGAAGACCAGGCAGCATCACAGAGTCAAATCCAAATCATATACAGATATTCCACATGTACAAATTTATACTTTTTCAGAATATATTTTGAACATAAACGCTATGCAAGATCCCATCATTTGATGGAGGAGGTTTCATCAGGTGTCCTTGACAGATCCCTCACAATTCAAGTTGGGTACCAAAACAAAACAGAAACAAACAAACAAACAAACAAAAAACAAACAAAAAACCCCCAAAAAACTAAAAAAACCACACACAACCCCCCCCCAACAAAACAAAACAAAACAAAACAACCAAAAAACAGAGCAAAAAACACCTTTAAATAAAAACTACCCCAAACCCACAGAATCAAACTTCACTATATCAATGAATGATGCCATGTTGCCTTTGCAGGAAGGCAAAGGTGTCAGCCGACCAGCCATGTCAGAGATTTTGTCATTCCACAAGCACAGTGTTGTGGTTCAGATAATATTGTAATTGTACAGCCCATGCATGCTCATCACACTAACCATTTTCAGGCCAAGAGTAGATGTTTCTAACCCTTACTCTTTGCCACAGGTCGAAATGTCTGTAATTAGCCAGCCAATCAATCAAAGTTCTAATGGGGGAAAGCCAAATGTCAAAGCAGAATGTCTATCATCTTGGGTGAACCAGAGTGGTTTCATAGGGTCGAATGAGACACATTCCTGCTAGATTTATATTGACATGCTCTGCCAAGGTATTCCTTGACATCCCTGGCTCCTGTCCCTTGACCCATAAACAAATATAGTCAGTATTTGGAGTAAATTCCCACTATGGCCTTGTTGTGTCATTCTGAACAGACATACCCACAGGTGGAGACAAGAGCAGTGGCACTTACCAGAGCAGAAATGAGAGTCCAGACCTCAGTTTGTGATCAAAGTGGGTGCCAGGGAGCAAACTGAACAGACCATTAGGCTAAAAGCTGGGAATGCTGCCGAGCTGTGTTCTAACACAAGGTGTCTGTCTCTGACAATGCTCAGAAGCATTCTTCTTCCACTTTCATTTTCTTGTTGCATTCCTCAGTCACACAAGGCTTCATCACAGACAACTGTGCCATGGAAACTGCTGCTAACTGCCCATGAAATGCCAGTTTTGTCACAGACCAGAGCTCAGCCCTTGTGGAGCTCTGCCCTCCCATCCCTGTGAGATGAGGTCAAGCCAGACTGACCTGTGCGAGTTTTAATTCTGATGGATTCAGAATAAACATTTAATGTTATGCTACAAGAGGAGAGAAAAACTTTTGCAATTGTGAAGATGAGTGCTTCCCCTCTTCCACAAGTGTTAAAGGATCCTACTCTACACACAAGCTAACCTCAACCCTGTGACCCATGAAGTTGTTTTGGGGTATGGTGTGTCATCAATCATTTGCTGAAATGTAAATGTAAATATATACATACATCCATTTCAATTTAATCCATCTACTTAGATCCCTAAAAAAGGCACTGCAGGAACAGCAGTTTGTCCTTCCACAGCTCCATTTCAGCCTGGAGTGGGACTGAAAGGCCTCACTGGTGCCCCAGAAAGTCAGTGAACACACACAGTACCAGGAACTCTTTGCTTTCAGCAGCTGCTTTTTCCAAGATTCTAAGCAATCACTAAGCTCTGTTTTCCAGTGATTTAAACCCTCAGCCTAAATACTCCGCAACCAAACTACAGTGCACAGAGAGGATCAGCAGAAACACAACTGCTGCTACTATAAACCTGGAAAAAAATCCAGACACCATAAACCAATGTTTTGTGAGTTTTTATAATTTTTTTTTTTAATTTGGGTATTTCTTCTGAATCCATTACCACTTTGATTTTTCTACAGACTGTGTTCCCAACAGAAAAAATATCCTTCACCTCCTTTCTTCAGCTGAAGAACTCCTAAACACAGCTGGCTGTGGGTGGCAGCAGGAGGCTGAATTGGCAGAAAATTTCTGGCTCTGTTACCAACAAAGGCAACTCTGAGGCTACTGATGACTGTTTCATATTTTCAGGGAAAATTTCTTTGTCCCCTTTGAAACCAAAAAGAGCAGTGTAATTGAGCAACAGTTAAATAAGCTACAGATCGTGTTTATTCTTACCTACGTGACTACAAAGGGCTCAAGCCTGATAAAAACAGTCATACAAACAAGAGCAAGGTTAATAAAGTCTGAGTAAGTTCTTACTCTAGAGAGTCAGACACAGCATGTCTACAAAAATGGATTAAGAAAACAACATTCTTTGATATTTTCTGATCTATGTGGGTTTTTTGTGTTGTGACAAGAGGAAGGATTTGCCAAAACACTTTAAAACACTTTTTTATTTTTCTTTCTGTTCTACACACAGAGGATTTCATTAAAAAAAAAAAAAAGGCAATCAACCAAACAACAAAAGCCAATCACCAATTTCAAAAAGTGCTATCAACAGCCCTCCATCCCCTCCACTTGCTATCAGGACCAAGAATATTTTGGGAAAGGTTTTTTAGGACACTTGGGCCACTGGGCAGTGGATATTTGTGACAGAACTGTCTCCTTAGCCAGGACTGCCTGGGGCAGCCTATGCCCAGCAGAGGTGGATCCCCTGCCCTCCCTTGGTGCAGAGTCCCCAACACCAGACCCCCAGCACAGTCCAAAGGCAGCAGCTTCTCCTTGGAAGCACAGGTGAAGACACTGTGGGCTTCATTCACTGCAGTGAATAAAGAACAGGGGGATGTTGCTTTTTCTGCTCCCCACTGACTGCCCACCAGGCATCCCATTTCATCATATTTGTCCTTCAGTGGGTCTAGACCAAAAAGGACCCAGAGATCCTGAAAGAGGTGGTGCAATGGACACAAAGGGCAGAAGGAATTTTGTCATCCATTGCAAGAAAATGGATGGGAGCTTTATTGCTGTGGTATAACTGGGAGTAAACCCAACAACTCTTTATTACTAGAGTAGTCCTACCAGCTTTTACCTCCTACTCCACAGTGCTGGGAAGAATAAAATTATCACAGTGGATGAGTGCTATCTACATTGTGTCACATGGGGCAAAAAAACCCAAACCACATTATTTGAACTAGGAAACATGCATAGACAGAGTACTTGCTGAGCCCAGATGCCTAGACACAGATTTTAAAAAAAACAACCTTTTGAGACATCATTGCCAGTAAACAGCAAATTTGGTTTACCCTCATGGTAACCCATCCAGCTTCTGGAATTCAGCATTAAACAGGATGAACCTGACCCATTCCTGGATCTGGACTTGCAGCTGTTTTGACAGACTAGAGGTTTATCTACATTAAGATTTTCTAGTCTGCAAAAAAAAAAAAAAAAAAAAATTCTAATACTTTTCTATTAAAGATTTTATTTTCCCTTAATTTGTATTTCATTAGCATAAGGTGAAAGTGTTTCCATGGAAACACCAGGGATATATAATTTCTAAATAATGAATTTTCCACAAAGAACTCACAAAATTATTTTCAGATTACAATGCAAAATATTCCAAAGTCAGTTCACTAATTAATATTACAGAGAGGACATACATAAAGACTTTGAGCTTCAAATAGTAGCTCTAAAACATTAAATGAAAATTAAGTAGTTTAATATTCCAGTTACAGAAAATAAAAACAGCAAAATACCAGAAACTTAAGTCAAAATTACACTAAGTGTAATTTCACTGTTTCAGTGATCAAATATGTCAGTATCAGTACAATGGGTCATATATCATATCACTTGTATATATTTAAATCTCTCTATATAGTTATTTTCTACTTCAATTATAAAATATTTTCGGTTTATATCTTATTTCTTTAAGCTCGTTATTAAGATGATAATATGCATTAAAACAAAATAATTTTTCTGCTTATTCATCATCCATTTCAGTGAGGTGTTAATATATACTAGCTTGGTTAGGATGATTACTAAGAATTAATTCTCCCAGCTGGGCGTTAAAACAGATAGGAAAAATCTCACCTTCAGCAGGGAAAAGTTTTAAAAAGGCAGGGATTCCTCTGAATTGCACTCTCAAAGAAAGTGAAAAGGCAAGATGAACAGGATAAAAGGAAGAAGAGGTATTAAAGATGTTATTTTCCCAGGCTGGGTAGTAAAGAAATCTCAAAGAACTTCTGGACTTGAGAAGAAGGGGATTTAGAGCTGGGGAGGAGATCGGGATTTTTTGTTTCTTTCATGTTCCATTTCCTTGTGTTATTTAGGTATGAAACATAAAGGTGTTAAAAATCCAGTTATGGTGTTTTGACATTGTTTCTTCATCTATGTCATTTTTCTAAGGGTGAATATGTCTTCAATCATTTGCATACTTGATGCTGCACTTGATACAAAACATCCCTCAACCCCATACACTTATTTATTTATATGGTTAAGTGGATTGTTAGGAACAGTTCCAAACACAGATCAGACCAGTGAACTCAAACGCTGGGGCCAGTCAGTGAGAGGTGGAGTTGTGGGTGTACTCCAGAAATAGTAAAGGGGAGAAGAGAAAAAAGGCACAAGCTGGAAGAAATATCAGGCAGATCCCCCCAAAAAAAGCACTCCCAAAAACCGTGTCTTGGACCAGATGCCTGCATAAAACTTTTGAGATAAATTGCTCTTCCCTTTCTCAAAAAAAAAATCTGTTTAAACATTATGGGGCATCTTCCATACAGGCCAGATTCTCTTACATAATTTTTGTACATTAACAAAATATTAATTTAAAAAAATAGAAGAATTGACTCCAATCAAGCCCTCTATGTGAAAACAAAGTCCAAAAATAAAAAAAGGTTGACTGAAAGCACAAGGTGAGGTAGAATGTCCCAGTGAGGGGGAAAGACCACTTAAAAGATGACGATGACAGGTGGTTTATGGAAGTTTATCCAAAGATACTTTGAAGTGGTAAATGACTGTGTATTCAAAAAAGTATGCCCAAGGAGCTAGAAACCAATGCCACGGGCTGCCACAACCCTGAAGGATGTGAGCAGATTAAAATTTACTGTTAACAGGAGCTCGATTTGGGCATGAATAAAAATAAGGGTGCTGCTTGCGTATGCTAAAAGGTTTCTTGGCACAGCTGCTTTGAGAAACAGCAGTTGTGCTTGTTAGAAAAGGAGATGAAGTGTGTCCAACACACAGCTGCTGGGTCTGAAAACCCAGCAGGCACCCTGCTCCTTGTCAGCTCCTCAGTGTGTGCAACATTACTGAGTATCCCACCCTCACACATCACCTGGCCTGCCAAAAAGAGAGCAGCCAGCTGCAACGTCTGAGAAAATTCTTCTCTGGAGATAGCAGGTCCAGTATTTGGGTTCAGGCTCTTTCTGTCATAGTCTCTCCTTAGGAAAAAAAAGAGAAAAAAGAAAAAAAAAGAAAAATGGAAAACATATGTGGAAAAGCTTTGTTTTCTTAAACACTGAAAAAAATCTTTATTTCCAGTCCAATGACTCTTTCATGAACTACATTCCTTATAAGCTTCCTTGATTTAATGGCCTGGTTTGTGCTTCATCTTGCCTCCTAAAAACACTGTGAAAATTGAACTGTCTAGGTTAAAGCTATATGCATCCAGAAAGTCAATTTTGAGAACAAAATAATTCCATGAAACAGCAGACTCTCAGCCATATAGTTAACAAATTATTAATAAAGTATGTGATCCTAAAATATGAGAGGTACCATCTGCCATAGCTCTATTTTTTAATAGAGCCTGAATTCTTACAGATAAAAATGAGTAATATCTTTTACTAAGATTTTTTTAAGGTGACAGGTCAGGTCAATAAGTTACAGTATGTGTTCTGCCACCACACTTTACACATTAACCTCCAGTTTTGTGGGGAATGAGCTCAGTATCCAGCTCAGGCTCCATAAAAAGGAACAAAGGTCTGTGCTGATGTCAGGTACACCTGGCACTCCTGTGCCACTTTGTCAGAGCTCTGATCCTGATGAAAGCCTTTCAGCCTTGGTAGCAGGGGCATTTCTGTTTGGATCTGGAGCAGCACTTTCTCTCATCCTTGTCAGGATGAGAGGATGAAACCAGCTGCCCAGAGACAGCAAACTTGGGGGCCCATGGAGTCAGCCAGCTCCCCTAACATCTCAGAAGACAATAGCTTTATAACAAAGCTCCTACCCTACATCACCATGTCCTATTTTAGCTCTTGTGGAGCACTGGAAGACCATTTTGGCTCTGTGACAGCAGGACCTTTGGCACAGAAACATTTTTTCACTGATCTTATTTCTAGGACAGAAAGCTGTCATTCCAAACGACTTAAATGCAATTATGATCTTTATTGTAGTTTGGCAGACAGCAGATTTTACCACTATCTCTGAACCTGCAAGTTTTAATTATATACTGAAGCTTGTTGAATGGAATGGCTAAGCACAGAATATTAATAACCTGTCCTTCAAGTCTTTATTAGATTGTTTTCACAAATTGTAAAAAAAATTATGAGCCATTTCTTTTTATTTTTTGGGTGGAGGGAGTGTTTTCAGTTTGGTTTTTGGGTTTGTGGTTTTTTTGGGTTTTTTTTGCAAGGCAATTGTCTAGCGCTGTAAGTTATGATTAAGTGTATGCAGCTGGAATTTTTACTGCATGTTTGCACCTGTATGTTAAGTAACAAGACCCAAGAGATTTGATAAACCTACAAAAATCACAGAGAAAGACAAAGGATGATGGTGAATTGGAGAGCAGCCTGCAGGCTTTCTTCTTAGGGAGGTCCAGGACAATGTGGGCATTCAGTTACACAGTAATGGCCTAAATATGAGAATTCTTTATTTATGCCAGTCTGTATTCATGCCTCTCATATTATTTAAACATGAAGGGGGAAAAAATTGTCTTTCTTGTTAACAGGAAGTCTTCCAAAGACAGTTACTGAAAATGCATGTTGTTATCCCAAGGCACCACAACATGCATATTAATCTCTCAAGAGTGCTCTTGGGAGGGCTGTTTTATGATTATATAAGATGGTTTTGAATATCTTCACAAGATAATAAACAGTGTCGGCTTCTCCCACTGCTTTCATTACTAAGTCTTCAAAAATTAGTGCATCTCCTCTTGATAGGGTTTTGAATAAAACCTGACTATTTCCTGAATTATAGGTCAGCCTGGCAAGATGATCTATTTATAGTCAGATAATTGCACTATTTCAAAGTGTAGTTCTTATGAAAATGTATGAAATGTATCAGACACCGCTCTGTGTCCATTATAAAGACAATCAGGGTGGAAAAAATTTAAAGAAAACATACCACAAACTGCCCAACAGTACATTTTGCCTTTTGAGCAGCCTTTAGTAAGCCACTTCACTATACTAGTTAGTAACCAGATGGAGGAGCCAAGAGTCTGTTCTTACAACTGGCACACAAAACCCCCAACATTCCTACAGCCATGGAAATGTTCAAAAAAAAAGAAAAATAAGAAAAAAAGCCCTAAGTAATCTGAATGTGTTGTCCTTTCTGTGCTTTGATATTCAAGTCCAAATTAATATTCTGGTCAGATCTTAAGAGTCTAAGTCACTCTGCAGCAAAGCACTGAGCAAATTCCTGATAAAACCCTTAAAAGTGATTATTGAGAATAGCTATTTTTGACAGCTATTCCCAAGAAACGTGTTTTGCAGTGAGGATGACCAAAATCTCAGCTCAATTCAAAAGGGTAAATGCATAAATATATGTGCTAAAATCAATAGTATGCAAGCATTCAGCAGCTTAAATCAGACACTCAAAACCTAAAAGCTGGCCTGAAAAATGCATTTTGGCTGTTCAAATACATGCTTTATGGCATAGCCTTACTCAGACATCTTACAGAAAAATTACTTTGCAATCACCAGCCTCGTTTAGTCAATAGGAGGGGCATTATTTAATTAACAAGCTTTGAGTTTGTACAACTTTTGTAGTACAAAATGTGCCATAAATAAGCCCCAAGGCCACACAATTCAAACTGTTTCTGACAGAGTAATTTTTTAACTCACAGGTGTCTAAGCACTGCTCACTGTTGGGAGCTCCCCCATTTTAGGGAGGTTCCCACAGTCATGTTACTGCAGCTCTCCTGGCCCTTTCAAAAGCCCCTTTCCTGGCCACACACAGGGGTTCTGTGGGTACCCCTAAAGCACTCTGACTTGTGGGTTTTCCCCACCCCAAATGCCACAGGAGGCCTCCAGACCCTTTACAACACAGACAACCTCTACATCCAGCTGGGGCTCCTGCAGGCTAAAAACCTGACATTAGCCAACACTTTTTATGCAAAGCAGCAGCTCCTTACCACATGCATGTCCCTGACCCTGCATCCCAGCCACTTTCTTTTACATGTACATTCTACTTAAAATGCACAGCCAAAGCACCCAGACAAATCTGCTGACACACTACAGCTCTGAGCAAAACACACCAAGGAATTAATTCCCTGCTTCCCATGGGCAGGCAGGAGTTCAGCCACCTCCAGGAGAGCAGAGCCCCATCACACATGATGGTGACTTGGGAAGACAAACACCACTCCAAATATCCCCCCTTCCTCTTTCTTCCTCCTACTTTATACACTGCACATAATGTTTTATGGTCTGGAAATATCCCTTTGGTCATTTGGGTTCACCTGTCCTGGCTGTGTCCCCTCCCAGCCTTCCATGCACCTCCAACCTCCCTGCACGGCAGTGCAGGAAGGAGGAAAGGCCTTGGCTCTGTGTGAGCCCAACTGAGCAATAACAAAAACATCTCTATTACCAGCCCTGCACTCAGCACAGATACAAAACAAAGCCCCATACCAGTCCCTGGGAAGGAAATTATACCAGTCAAAACCAGCACTCACAGACCTAGGGCAGGAACTGAAATCAGCCAGAAAGCAAGACTGGGATTGATTCCTGGTGGCAATGAGACGCCTCTTGTCAGAGCAGACCTTGTCTCTGCACTATATTGTGACTCCAGTAGCCCTTCACCTGGATTTCAATTCACAGGTCAACTCACCTGAAAGTTTTGGCTACTACTTCTTTATGATTGATAAAATCTTCCTTTAGCAGCTATACAGCTTTCTCTGTGTGGCAATGGATGACCCTTCTTGGAGCTGGATAATGTCATTACTTCTTGTGCTCAGCAACAACCAGCAAACTCCCTACCACCAGATGAGGAGCTCCCTGCTCTGTCAGTGTGGGCTGGCTTTTAGAGTTACACCTTTCTAAAAACCTCTGTAGTGAGGGAAGTATTGTGATGGCCAATAGGAAACTATTTTACACCTGATAACTGTTTAAATTATTTCTTGACATGCATTTGACCAGCTGTAACAACTGACAGCTGCTGGCCTTCTCTGCCAGGCAGAGATGAGGACCCTGCTTTGCTAATAGAAGATATTTTCCTTTAGGAAACACCATGTAAGCCTTACACTGGTGGTGAGTGCCTATAATTAGGCAAAGCTGCAGATTCCTTCAAGCTGGACCTCTTTTTTTGGGAGCAAAACATGCAAAACTTTTACTCCCAATGGGTAACACCTAACAAAGCCACAAGACACTGGAAACTGAATCTTGCCATTAGACGTGACCAGAAATTGGGACACTGCACAAAACTATTGCAATCCCTGTCAGAAGGAAGTACAATAGGAAAGGAGGGAGTTTCTGAGACTGTTTAAGATAACTTTTGCTAGGTGAATTTTCAGAGCACCATTACAGCTGATGACTGAATCCTGAAAATTTGGGCTCATTGGCAATTCCCCCTCCCACTTTGTCCCCCAGATTTCTCTCAGAAAACATGATTTTCCTGCAATCCATAGGAAAGTAATACAGAGAGAAGATATCTTTCAAACTGTCAAATTTTTTCATCGTTATTCTAGATTTCTTAGGCAGCCCAATCAGCTTTTTCACTTAGAATGAAATTTGCTTCCACTATTTGCTATCTCAAATATATAAGCATATTCATATAAATACACATATATACACATGTGCTTTACACTACTTTCTTCTCTCTACACTGAGAAATCCAGAAAAAGCAAGCAGATAGGGAATACAAAAAAAAAGAGATTTGAAGTAGTACTGAAATTTGGCTGAAATGGTGCTTAGGTATGAGGTATAGCTTTTGTCTGGGAGGAAAAATTGCCCCAGATATATCACTCTGATTGAAGCTACACAAAAAAATATGTGTAATGTTTGTACAACAGAGCTGGGAATCCCTTATAGGGAGAACTGTACACAAGTATGGACAGATGGGAAGAAGTTTCCCTGCACCTATCTGTTTATCTGTGCCCAGAGACCTCTCTTTGAAGGACTGAGTTTAAGCTGACCCTTTCCTCCTCTCTCAGACCTGTTCTCCCAGTACCACCAGTTAACAAAAGATCCTAATGCCTTCATCCCTTCCTTTTCCTTCCTGCTCTCAGAACCCTTGTCTGTCTCAAGGCCATCAGCTGCATGATGCCCTAATATTTAATTAAGCTTATAATACAATTGTATTTAGGTAATAACAGCAAAGAAACAAAAGTACAGAAACAATTATGGATCAGGTCAATAGAGAAACTCGAGTTTTGGATTAGGCTCCTGTAATTATTTCTGACCTTGCACATCTGCAAAAGAAAAACAAGCAGTGATCAATTCCACTTGGTGTGGATAAAGCCTTTTGAACTTATTTTGAACAGATGTGTCATTATTACCTTAATTATTGTGGCTGGATAAAGCACCTATTTCCAAATTGCTTTCAAGCTAATAGCCTTTGTTCCAGTTAAGTCTATTAACATTATAATTTCCGCACCCTGGGAACTTTTCTGCTATTTTTAAAGGTCTTTTTTTTCCCAGACTCAGACTGAAATCCATCACAGATGTTGTTCCTGTGTATGTTCTTTAAATGGAATGTGCCACACTACAATTTTTTACCTTGATTTCAGTGGGA
The DNA here is from genome assembly GCF_021018805.1 of Prinia subflava. Classification (NCBI taxonomy): domain Eukaryota; kingdom Metazoa; phylum Chordata; class Aves; order Passeriformes; family Cisticolidae; genus Prinia; species Prinia subflava. The sequence goes on along the minus strand of NC_086251.1, from coordinate 52,179,791 downwards.
CTGTGCTAAGTGTTTACAGTAGTGAAAAATTGCAATTGTTTCAGGAGGATTATGTCTGTGCAGTTAGAGTAAGAACAGAGGTACCCCCCTTGTGCTGCCCACAGATGATTGCAAAGCCAATGCACAAAATTAATGTACAGAAGACTGACATTAGCTTTAGCATAACAGGAAGCTCCTGAAATCACTTGAATCAGGCTAGAGATGGAGTACTCTGACCTACATTTGGAATACCCCTCAAAACAGAGGCAGAATTCAGATTTCATGGCTTTGTTGGGTTTTCTATTAAAACAGAAATTCAAACCTTATCCTGAACACTGGTTCAGTGTCTTTTGCTTGTCTAACACAAAGTCTGTGGATAAGGTCTTTGTGAAAAATAGAAAGTATTTTGCTCAAAAAGGAAAGGTATCAAAACCCAAACAAACAAACAAAAACCAAAACAAAAAACCCAAAACAATTTACTTGACTGTACAAGGAATGATTTCACAAAAATGTCATTACAATGCCTTGACTGAAATCACTCTCAGCTTAGGCAATTCTAAATGAGCAGGTGATTTTTGTGAAACACAGAGAATGCCAAATGCATCTCAACTTTAAATGTGTGATGCTTCCACTGGCAGTTGGGGACCAGGTAAAAAACCATCACATGAGTTATCTTTAAGACGATCTCCTGCTAGTTTTTTGGATCTGATGCTTCTGAAAATAGTTAGCAAGTCCTCATAAATGATGTGTATAATATATGTGCTGAAAAATCCCAAAGTATACAGTAAGTCTCTTAAAAAAAAAACAAACCATAATGAATGATGATCACCTACAATATGAATTATAGATTCTTTGCAAGTTAGTCTGATTCATGATTATGCAGTGCTTCAGGGTCTGCTGCTACATTTGCATTTTTACCATGAGCCTTTTTGGTTTGTATCATCTTGAAATATAGATTAAAACTTCACAGCCAGATGATTAATTAAGTCTAAAAAATCTTGTGTGCCTAATCTCCACATACTGAAAATGAATGCAAAGTTTGCCCCAGATGAATATCCAGCTCTGAATTTCACTCAGACCCTAAGACTTTAGGACTTTTATTTAAACAAAAAGTAGACTTTTTGGAATATCAGTTGAGTAATTTAATTTTTCTTAGTGAGAGAACAAATGCAATTGTATTTTGATATGAAGTCAGTATTCAAATTCAAATTCTTCAGATGTAAATTTTTATTTATAAAAAAGCCCTCAACCAAATTGTGGATCACTTACTGGAAAACTGAGTGAAGGACAGGAAACTTAGACACAAAAATTAACCAATCTCTGTCCAAAAGTTCCACGTGGGAATTCAAAGAAATCATAGTACCCAATGGCTTAGGTTGGGACAGACCTTAAAGATCCTCCAGTTCCAACCCCCCTGCCATGGACAGGGACACCTTCCACTAGACCAGACTGCTCAAAGCCCCATCCAGCCTGGCCTGGAACATTTCCAGGGATGGAGCATCCACGGCTTCTTTGGGCAACCTGTTCCATGCCTTACCACCCTCACAGTAAAGAATTTCTTCCTCATATCTAGTCTAAACCTACTCTTTTTCAATTTGAAGTCATTCCCCCTTCTCCTGTCCCTACGTGCCCTTGTAAAAAGTTTCTACATCTTTCTTGTAGGTGCCCTTCAGGTACTGGAAGGCTGCAATTAGGTCACCCCAAAGCCTTTTCTTCTCCAGGTTGAATAAAGCCTATCCTCTCAGCCTTTTTTCATAGCAAAGTTGCTCTATCCCTCTAATCATCTTTGTGGCCCTCCTCTGGACTTGCTCCAACAGCTCCATGTCCTTCCTGTGCTGGACCCCATGTTCAGTGTCTGGGCTGTCCAACTGCAAAAGCTGATAACAGCAGCCATCCTGCCTAGCACAAGAACAAGGGGAGGTTAACTCTTCTGGAGAACTGAAAATGTGGCTGAATAATGAAGCAGGGATATGTGTTTTCCAACACCTTGTTTGTGCAGAGAAAATCTCACTTCTGATAAATTATTCAAAGCATAACTGCTAACCTATTTAAGTTTGAAAATATGTGTACTGTAATCAGGAATCATGTTTCTCAGCTGTCTGAACAGCTACACTTCAAATCTGGCATTCTCTTCAGTGTCTGCACAAAAGAGTACAGGAAGGTAACAATGTCCGGAGATCAGTAAACCTTTCAGAGTTCTAGGGCAGTGTGTCAAAGAAATCTAGAGGTTTTCTAAATATAGAAAAACCTATTCAAGTATAACTTGCAGAAAGCGTCTGAAAATATTTCCAACGTGTGCAAATCTTTTCATTGTAACTTTAAGCGTGACAGCTGCCCCATTCATGTCAAAGGGTTAATGAAATTTCTTCAATAATTTATCAAGGTTAAAGATTTTCTCGAAACAAACACTGCTTATGTGGAACTAATCAAATACTCACTCTGCCTTTCAACATGGAAGATTAAATAAGCTGTGACATTTTGCAATTTTAATTTATGGTGCATTTTCCAGTATCTTCACATTAGTTTCATTTTTTAGGTGACTCAAACATTAATATAGAAATCATGTGATCAGCTATTGTATGTAATGTACCCTTTTCCCTCTGTCATTAAATTCAGAAGCAATTGGAGTGCTCCAGTGTTTGGACCAGAAGCATAGTATTGGTGAATAGTGTTAAAGCACAATAATATGCTCAGTTCAGGCAAGCCTTATTTATTATGTATATTAGAGAAATGCAATCTAAAAATGACACGTAAGACTCATTGGGACTTTCCCTTTTGGTGAGGAGTTTTTAGGTTTTGGTTTTGACACCCAGAAAGGAGGTTTAGGTTAGAAAGAGAGGGGATTCCAGCCAGAGTAAGGGTCATATTAGGATTATGGGATTGGAATACTGCTGGAGTATCTGTCCCTATGAAATCATGTGGTGGAATGTATGTCCTTTATACTGAATCTCAAAAGTGGGCACTAGCTGCATGCCTCTGTTATGGATATTTGACATATGTATCTATAGGGAAACTGAATAGTCCTCACTGCTTCTGCAATCTGGGAACTGTTCTTTTAGCATGTCAGTGGTTTCATTTTCTGGAAATCTGTGTTGTGGATACACGAAAAAACAGCAATTCTTGATTTCACACTCAGTAAAAATATTTATGGCTTGAATATGCTCAGATATTACAACAATGGTCATGACTTGAAAAAGAAAAAAATAAATCCATGAGAAATCAATTGTGATGCTAAAATGTTTGAACACCACGCAGTAAAGGAGTACAAGCTGCTCTCTGAATGGGGCAAGCACAGCCCCTCCACCCAGGTGATCCATTTGTTCTGGGGCAGGGATAGGGAGTCAGTGAACCTGCCCATCAGAAAAGGTCTGTTCCTGCACTGAACAGCAGAGAAATAATTGAAATATTGAGCAATTGCTCCCAGCCTGAGCTCTGTCAATTCTGCTGGCTGCTTCCAGCCTACACCTCTGCCTCTGGAGTTCAGCGTAGGCGGAGAAGGTGCCAAAAGAAAGAAGCTCAAAGAAACTTTTGTGCTGAAGTTCCTAACGAGAACATACGCACATTTTCTATCTTCGGCAAAGTCATTTCAAGTTCATCTTTTCAGTTCACTTCCTGGCCTTTAAAAGCCAGGCCCGCAGATGCCATCACCTGGGACTGCACTGACAGAGGCGTGACAGAAGGGTCTGAGCCTTTGGCTCCGCTGGGGAGATTACAGTAATTTCAGCTAATGGAATAATGGATAGCAATCTCGGGTTGTCATTCTCAGTCTGAATCAGTGCGAGAGAGGAGCGGACACTTTACCAGTTTTTTCACAGATATTTGTGACAGCGGAGAAATGATGATTCCCAGTTCGTTTCCATGCACTTGATTGAAGTGTGCTCGCTTAGAAGACTCAATTTTCCCTGCTGATTCCCCTTGCTCCCCTCTCTTCTCAAATTATCTTTTTTTGCAGCCTTGTGGCTTAGCTGTTTCATGGTCCTCATTTCACACTCCTCAACTCTCAGTCCTGATCTTTGCTCAGTAAACTGCAGTTCAAATCAGCTACAGATTACATCTGACCTGCACTTTTTAAAAGTCCTGAAAGGAAGCCAAATTTGGATACAAATTCAGAAGAAAAAGCATAAAACAAATACCTACCTAATTTAATGTAATTTGCAGACAAGAACTAACATTATTTTTTACTCTACAGAGTACAAACTTGGTGTTTTTCTTAACCTTACAATTATTTCAGCCTAAATTTTTTCTAAGCCATTTAAACTATCCAGAAGCATTTAAACATCATTTAGAACTGTCAGTCCTAACAGCTGAATGGCAGCAAAGCTTGAGGCAAGTGAAAAAAGTGTTTTTACTACAGAGAATAATTAGCACTGCTTCTTGAAATTTGCCATTGCTTTCTGTATTAAAAGAAAATGCAAAAAACCCCTAAAAAAACCCTAAAAAAACCCTAAAAAACCCCTAAAAACCCCTAAAAAAAACCAAAAATCTCTTCTGTAGAAAGTTGTGGAGCTTTCTAAGTGAACATCTTTAAAATTTGCCAGGATCAATTTCTCTTCATCCATGAAGACCCAAGTCCTAGAATAGTCCTGGAAATAAAAAGAATTTTGGAAAGTTTAAAAAAAAAAAAAAAAAAAAAAAAAAAAAAAAAAAAAAAAATTACATTGATCAGTCCAATGGTACTTGTGTCATTTTTATCAAAAGTCAGTAATCATAAGATGGGATACACTGATTGTTATATAAAGGTATTTTAAGTTATCTCTCCAAGTTTATAGCTATGAATTGTATGATTCAGAAAAATGCACTGCATGCCCTCCTCCTAACCCTACCTGTTTGTTTGATGTTGATTAAATTTATGTCATTTCTCTCTTTTTCTTTTTCTTTCTCCTTTTTCTTCTTTTCCCCTTGTTACCACACTGTGTCTTTCTAGGTCATACACTTTCTTGGGCACAAAGAATACATCATTGCTTTCTGTCATACCTGGACAACTTTCAGTGTTCATGTCCTATCGTAAATCTGCACATTTAGTTAACAAGGGCTATAATTAGATAAATAATAATAGAATGACATATTGCAGATGCCTTACTCACAGTGCTGAGCAATTCCTCTTGTGATCTGTGCCATGAAATCCATCATGGGGTGCATGAGTCCTGTGAAAAACTGAGCAGTGAGGACTTCAATCTGGGCCATTATCATTATGCCACGTAGCACATTTATGTAAATTGTTCTCATTCTGAGGTCTCTTTAGAACAAATGTCTCTTTGAATACACTCTGCTGCAGCAATGGATCAACTGCCAAGCTGTGAAACCCCAGCAGGAGACAGTACACCAGCCAATATGACAGGATATATACAGTGTCTAATTAATTCTAATGTTTTTCTATGTTTAATCATCCAGGTCATCAACATCCAAATATTTAAGTGTAAGCTTCAGCCTTTCCAAGGGATCTGCAAACACATGACAAATAGCAGTGACTGTTCTAATCTTCCCAAATCACGGATGATGTATCTACAAGTGACTTACACCCATTTCCACACTGCTTTCCTGGGAGAGAAGCTGCCGTGCTGGATGGAATCACATAGGCTGGTTTAGAATATAAATTGAACAACAACATCTTAGATTATCCACAAAAAAATTGTCACTTAGTCATACAGAGAGATATGAACAAGACCTCTCTCTTATTTGAGCCTCTTCTGACTTTGGTACTTCTAAGTCCATGGTGGCACCTCTTTCTCTCCTGCTCCAAGACATCCCTGACCAGGCAGCCAGATATGGTCATCATCCTTGCCCATCTCTGCTGTGTTTTTCTCCTGATCAAATATGCCTGACAGATCACTATCTTTAAAAGTTTAAAAGTGACAATAATGTATTTTAAAAGCAATTTATTTTCAAACAGAAAATATCAGAGCTAATTAATCCACTAAGATGAATAAACCAAAGTACTGGGTACTGTTTTGGTCCCTGCTATATGAAAAAAAAAAAAAAAAAAAGAAAAAAAAAAAAAAGAAGAAGAAGAAAAAGGCTGGAGAGGGTCTGGAGAAGGTTCACAAAGATGATCAAAGGACTGGGAAGCTGACATATGAGAAAAGGCTGAGAGAACCAGGTTTGTTCATCCTTTAGAAAAGAAGGTTCAAGAGAGACCTTATCACCATGTTCCAGAATTCAAAGAGGGGCTAAAAACTTGATTGAAACTCCCTTTCTACCAGGACTCACATGGATAAGGCTGAGCTGTAATGGCTGGGGAGGATTCTGATAGGACATAAAAGGAAATATTTTCATGATGAGAAAAATCAGCCATTGGATTAATTCCCAGGTAAGTGGTGGATTCTGCAGTACTGGACAGCTCTGAAATTCAGCTGGACAGGGTGCTGGGCCATCATGTCCATACCATGCCTTTGCCAAGAAGGGATGGACCAGATGATCTCTGTGGTCCCTTCCAATCTGGGAGTCTATCATTCTATGAATAAATCTACATTTAAAAGAATTCTTTCTGTGTTAGAAACTGATCATCAGTCTTTTTACTTTATTTTATTTTTCATAATTGTTTGCTTGAAAATAAGTGTTTTGTCTGTAACAGTTTTTTTGGAAAGAAGAAGAGTCTGAAGGGATTTTTTTTTCAAGAGGAGTTAATCTGCTGGATGGCTTTTTGGGCTGGGATCCATCATTGCCCACACAGTGCAGACCAAGAGCATGTCATCATTTTGGCCTTTCAATTTTTACTACAGCTAACAGGTTTCTGAATGTGCTTTACACTTTCTCATAGAGGCAACTATTTTCACAGAAATTACACTGTTGTGCCACCAATACAGTGCAGGTGCCCATGTGTGTTTGAACAGGGCATGTGAACTGATGATTTGGGAAATGGGAGTACAGGAGAAAAAGCACACTCCTCCAGACCCCAACCCTTACTATTAGGTATTACACAGAATTCAGGAGGAAGGGAAGAACAAGGAAAATTAAAGGAAAAATGACAAAATTGATTTTAGGATTTCAAAATGAAAAAGAGAAAAAAAGGAACATGTCCCAAAGTACTTGATACTGCTCACAAGCTTGCTCCCAAAACATCTAACAGATGATTACATTGATTTTACAGTAAGATAACAGGATCTGACATTGGCTAGTACAAAACAGGGCAGTGCCTGTTACTCCCATTGCCTGCCTTCTGCTGGCTTGGAGTCATCTTGCAGCTGGGAGGAGAATCAAGTGACTCTGCTTGTGCCAGTGCCAGCTGAGTGCCTATGACAAATTGTTACATTGACATAACACAGTCATCAGTGTCTGGTGAGATCTGGAAAACAGATGGAAGACTAAGTGACACAGAATAAAGATGCACTTTTCACTGTGTCTTTACCTCCAGCAAAGAGTAAAATACTCCACTGATTCCCAATGAACTATCAGAGTCAGGGAGAGACAGCTCCAGGTTGGAAACTCATAAGATTGCCAAGTGCCTGGGAACATATCTAGAAAAAAGAACAGTGAATAATTATTTTATATAAGAAAAATAAATGTAAGACAAGAGCCACTACATTTTCAACAGTAATTTATAAAATGGGTACCCTGGAAGACCAACAAAGGCAACTCAGCAGATTGTCAAAAGGCAATCAAATATCAGAATATACACATATACATCTAACAGACTGGTGATAATTTAAAATCTCCCTCTTAGCTGACTGTTAGACAACCCAGAATTTGTAAAAGAACTCCTATTTGATTTCATTTCCCAAAAGATGTACATTTGAGAAATGCTATCTTAATTGTCAAAAGTTCTCTGCATGCAGAAAAGCCCATGTAGACAAAGCAATTGTCCCTACCTGGCCAGCTTTAGACTGGTGACTGGTGACAGGTTTTGCACCAACAAATGCAATCTTTTGCATCTTCCTAGCCACTTTTCTAAAGCAAAAGAATTTCAGAGAATCCATTGTCCAAATGGCCACTTGAACTGCTGAGGGACTTTGATCAGGATTTACAACCATGGAATCTAATTCATGATCTTCATCTCCATTCAGATGTTGGAACAATATGTGTTTAAGGAAGCCAAATTAGATTATGCTCTGGAAATGGAGTTGGAACCACTTCCCACCAGAGCCCAGAATGGAAAACACTGATTGTGCATGGGCATTTAGAGCTTTGTGGAAAAAATGCCAATTTCTTTACTTCTCCATTTTTTTTGAAGTCACCTACAACTCTCTTATGTTGAATAAAAGAGAAAGGACAACAAGGTATAGCAATTTATTTTAAAAGTAATTTTGGAGAATATTGTGAATTTTGATTTAAAAGCCTTGTGCTTTTGGCTTGGGGCTCTTTGTTACTGATATGTATATATTATTAAATGCTTCTTTTATATTTAGAAAAAAAGTTTACTTCTATTTTTAAATGTCTTGGTCATTTCTTTGATCTTTTTTCATATCAGTACGAGAAGTGACTACACTACAAATCCCTTTGCCCTCAGAACAATAGCATAAAGAATCCTATTAGCTAGTATAAAAAAAGTTGGATAAATGAACAATGTAGTTGGGTTTACTGAAAAACAGGCATGGGACTATGTGACTAGAAATCTGTTTAATACTCTTTGTCATCCAGAACACATATTTGCAGGGTACACTGCACATGCACAGCAAGTGCACTCTGAACAGGTAATTAATGATCTGCAGCACAGAGGCCTGCAATGCAGAGGAAAAGGAGGCAGAGGTTGGCAGTGATTGGCAACGAAACAAAGAGCAAAGATTTGGGGTGAAACATGTCCTGTTCTTGAGCTTTCTCAAGAATGCACACAGAAGGTAGTGAAAGGAGGACAAAAACACAATCCCTTTTCCTATTCAGCTCTACATAAAAGATGGCAATCACACCAGCAGAGAACACTTGCAGCTGATTCAGCTCATTCATCAGCGCTTGTTTGGGCTTAGACCCAATTCTAGCTGAAGTCAAGGGGAGCATTTCCTCTGCCTTCTGTGCTGAAATGGATTGAGTCTTTCAAAGCCCTCTGGGAAAGCAGACAATTCTCCTTTAGCCACAGTGGAAAGTGTTCTTTTCTCAAGCAGCAGAAATGCTAAAGCAACTGCATGTCAGACATCTCAAAAAGTGGGCTGGCAGAAATGGTATTACCTTACCCAAGAACGCACCTGGAAAGAAGCCACAGTAAAATGGGAAGTGCTTATCATTCCCAAACATGCAGTCTATTAAACTTCATATAAAATGAAGCAGTTCTCTCCTGCTCTCTTCTACCTGCATGAGAACAGTGAGGCAGAGCTCTCTGGTGGCTCTCACGAGCAGGAACTGATGGGGTGCTTTTTTAAAAAGGAAAAGAAACAAAACAAAAGCCAAACAAAACCAGACTTTATTTAAGGCTTTAAGACTTTAACTATTTGCAAAGTCCAATTTCTTTGTATAAATCTAAGAAGAAGCAGATTCTATTGCACAATATTCCTTTCACACGACTCTGAATATTATTTGGAGTTTTTCTGGAAAGAACTGAAAGTTCCTTGCTTTCACCACAAGACCAGCTTCACTCCTCAGTTCAGCTTCTCTCTGATGTTACACAGGCCATGGCTTTTCTCAGCTGCTTTACTTGCTACTGAAATGTCCGAGGGGGCTCTTTCTTCACCAACCCTGCTCATGCAGCAACAGCAAAATACAGGTGAGACTTCTATAGGTTTAAAGATCTCTGGGTTTTTCCCAACAAAGTTAAGAGCCTGTATCTGGAATTACTTCTTCTTGCTGGCAAACCCCCCTACTTTTTCTGAAACAAAGCTTCTCTTTTTTTCCCTCTCTTTGCAGCAATACCAAAGCTCTCCCAGGCCATTTGTGAACATTGTGTTCAAGGGCTTTCATGTGCACCAGTGTATCAGCTCGGTGCAATCAGCATTCCCACACAGACGTGCAGAAAATACCCTTTCCATTAACCTTTTAAGTGTGGCAGTCATTTGTGCAAATTGAAATCCATCATTTTAGATTGCGGTGCGATTTTCTGTAACTGAGACAAAAGTCCTTTTACTCTGGCTCTACTTACACCTGACAACGTGCCCTTTAATTCCCCTCTGGACACCAGGTATATCTACAGCTACCTTGACCTTATTAATTCCTCTAATTTTCTCTAGTTTACGCCAATCTGGTGCTGCTATTTTTCTTAGCTCACACTTAGGTGATCTCCAATCTTATATATAACTCAAGGAGTTTCCCTCCATGGCCCTTGTCTCCTCATTCCTGCCAGCAGGGGAGAGGCTTTGAAGGGGTGAGCACCTCATGCTGTTAACTCTTGGCATCATCACAGTGCAAATATCATTGTGGATAAACTGTCAAGGATTTTTTCTACTTTTTACCCCTTTACCAGCGTGAAGAGGTCCAGATATAGATTTGTCTTACGTAATGTATTTTCTCTGGAAAAAAAAATCATATGGTTTACATGATTCAATTTAGTAGCATAATTTTACTGATTGGCAGGGAAGACAACCTCAAAGCTGAGTTTATCACTCCTGTCTTAGGTGGTCAAGAAAATAATGATGCAGAATTTTAGTAATTGAATTAGAAATGATACAGAGCTGACTGATCTTTGATAAGAACCAAAATAACATTGTTTTGAATGAAAGCTGTCAATGAGAAGAACATTCTTTTCTTGACCTGAAATTGTAGTTGTGGGTGTACTGAAGGAAGTCAAATACATTCAACATGTCTTGGCAAGAGGCTGAAGAAATTTTGACTGGTAACTCCATGTCAGTCCTGAAGTCCACACAGGTAGAAGGCTTGGGGAAGTGCATGACATTCCTGAGTGGCACCACTAGGTCAGAAAATGAATTAGGAAAGAGAAAAGATTGGCAGAATAAACACAAGCTCTTCAGAAACAGAACATACTATGGAAATCCTGACCACATCAGAACTTTTAAAAACAAGCCATAACTGAGCCACTAAAATGAGTCACAGCCCTACTTAACACTTCTGCTGTGAAGGAACATGGAGCCTCTTTTCCCATGCTGAATCCTCCTGATGAGCTCTGGCAGAACAGAATGGCCCAGAGGAAAAGTAAAAAGCTGCTCTCAAAGCAGGAGAAGACATGTGACAAGGTGAAGCCCTGCTTTCCAGTGGGTACAATGCACTACTGAGTTTCTGCAAAGTCCATCTGGGCCTTGCATGTCAGGTCAGATGCCAGAGTGTCTCCAGCAGAGACCCAAATACACAGTGAAACTTTTAAAGATGAATTCCTTTTTATAGGCAGCCCTCATTGTAAGTTCATGATCCTTGCCCAAAGAATGGGCAATTCAGAAGAAAGACAATTTTATCTTGAGCACATGATCTGGGATGGGGAGAATTTCTAGTGACCCTCATGTGAATTCCCTTTCCCTAAATGAGGGTGAGCCATAACAATTGGCAATACTAAACTAGTGATGAAGTCTTGACTCTTCTGTGGAACAGCTGCTGTTTCCAGACCTCTGTCACACTTGGGTTAAGAAGGGTGAAAGATCTCAGTCTCACTGGAGTACACAGGGATCCTTTGAGGGATGAGAAGAGGCCTGAAGTTCTGCATCTGAATTTCATCTCGTTCACTTAAAGATTAGAGCTAATGCTTTGTGGTTTGGAGGGAATGGAAAGCCTGAGGGTGGTGATAGCTTTGGACAGCAATGGCTTAGTTCTTCAGAAAAAAGTAAAAAATTCTCTGCCCCGAAGGGATTGTTACATTGATAGGCTATGAAATGGGCAGTGATTAACCTTCTGAACCTTGTTTGATGTTACTTGAGTAGTTATTTTGGGATAGTAATATGTAAAAATCCTTTAACAAAGATGCTGCTGCTCAGCTGAAATTCACCAATTGTATTTTTTACACTAGTTTACTTGAGATGTGTTGTTCAGAGTAACATTATTTAAACCTCTATCAGGTTATTGAGCTATACAGTGATACAGTTAACAATTAACAGGAATTACCTATAGAATCTGAATGCTGTTGTGCTGAGCACATCACAAGCTGTCACAAGTACCACAGAAAATACACATGAAGAAACACTATGAAGGACTAGACTGAATTTTCCTAAGGGGTATGTGCAAGGAGTTAAATGAGAAACACCCAAAGAATGATCACAAGTTGTCAAGGGAACACCAAGGAACATGGTCTATGGAAAAGGTTTCTGGTGATAATGGTGTGGTAGATGAAGGATATTCTCCTATTTGAAATCTCCTTCATTTAGGAGAAAGGTATACATAAATTGAATTGAATTGAGGATGACTGCCAAACCACATATGGATTCACCATAACTGCAAGTTTAACTTCTCTGTGATGGGTAAATAACCCTGGTTCCTAGTGATGTGAAGGTAGATTCATGTGGCCTTTGGTTGCATCACACAGTCTTTTTGTATAAACAACCAAAACTATCCCAACCAACCTTGATGTGGACAATCCAACATTACTTATAGATTAATGGGTAAGGTCTCAAGAAATGCATACGGGGAGAGAAACTCAGGTTGTTCTCACAACCTCACTCTTGGCAAGAGTGTGTGTCCTTCACTGACAGGTTCTGCCTCCCAGCATCCAGGTGTGAATCTGGAAAGATTCCATCTTAGAAGATGGTCCCATCTAAAGAAATATTTAAGATCAACATTTAAACATGTTCCTGAAGCATTCTATTAATTGTGGATACACTAACATGGTCCTAGGTAGTTTCCTGAATCCAGCTGAGGTGGCTGATGCCTACTTTCTGTCTTATGAATCAACTTGATCCCAGGGGTTCTGTATTTCAGCTTTCCCTGAAAGCTCCTCATCTGCAAACACATTCCAAAGGATAATTCAAAATTTGATTCTTGCTCTTTCTCTGATAGAATTAATGCACTGGATATCAAAAATTTCACTGCCACCCCAATCGGCCCTTTCAATCTCTGCTCCTGTTCCAGATTCATGACTTAGGCCTGTGTGGAGACCAAGGTTCTTGTTTCAATGAGGGCCTGAAGATTTATGAAATCTGCTTTGAAGTGGAAATTCCACCATTCCAAAATTAAAAAAAAAAAGAAAGAAAAAAAAAGAGTGAAGACATTTTCTTTGGAGTTGATCAAAAGTGCTTCACTGAAGTTGCTTTTTTAAAAAAAATATTATTAACATTGCAAAATCACATAAAGACACAGTATCAAGCAAGGTAAATTTTTTTCTTACACTCTTCAAATACTTTTTTTTTTTCTTACCTAAATTACACTAAGAGACTGGATTTTTTCCCAAAATAGTCTTATCAGGTATGAGAGACTAGGTAGATCTAGGTAGAAACATTTCCCAGCTAGCTCTGATTCTGTGAATTATCACAGGAACTTATGAGAGGACTAAAAATAAGGATATTAAATACTTTCAAATCACCAACAATAGAATAAACGCTGGAACAGTCTTTCATTTAACCTCATAACATCAAGTACACCACATTCATTTGTATTTTAAGTCAGACAGCAGGAGCTATTTGAAAGACCTCCTTTCGGCAGCTGTGCTCCCTTCCCTCCTTCCAAGTCAATGTAACACATCTAGCAGCCAAATGCTTCTGGATTACTGCTGACTCTTGAGGTGCAAGAAAAGAAAATGAGAATTGGGCAGTAAGGAATGCCTCCAAGTCATAGTACTTCTGATGTACAATTGCAAATAAAATTGCAACAATTGAGATTGTAGCAATTGAGACAGCCTCTGTGGGAAAAGGCAGGGTTACTCATACCCTCCACTGTTTTAAAGATGTCCGCATTGGCGGACCCTTCCTCGGGCAGCATCCCTGGGCTCCCGGGAGCGGCAGGGGCGATCCGAGAGGCGGTCCCGGGGATGGAGCGGCTCCGAGAGGCGGTCCCGGGGATGGAGCGGCTCCGAGAGGCGGTCCCGGGGATGGAGCGGCTCCGAGAGGCGGTCCCGGGGATGGAGCGGCTCCGAGAGGCGGTCCCGGGGATGGAGCGGCTCCGAGCCCGCTCCCGGGGATGGAGTGGCTCCGAGAGGCGCTCCGGGGATGGAGCGGCTCCGAGAGCGGCTCCCGGGGATGGAGCGGCTCCGAGAGCGGCTCCCGGGGATGGAGCGGCTCCGAGAGCGGCTCCCGGGGATGGAGCGGCTCCGAGAGCGGCTCCCGGGGATGGAGCGGCTCCGAGCCCGCTCCCGGGGATGGAGCGGCTCCGAGCCCGCTCCCGGGGATGGAGCGGCTCCGGGGATGGAGCGGCTCCGAGCCAGCTCCCGCCAGGCGAGGGCAGTCACACCCCTCAGCGAAAAGCGAGCAGCTGCCACCTTGCGAGAAAACCAGACTGGCCGCCCACACACACAGCCAGAGGGATCCTGTTGGGCCTGAGCTCTGTGTATGGCAGAGGGGGAAAAAAACCCAGAAACAAGGAAAAGGAAGAGCCTGTTTCACGAGGAGTCGTTTATTTGCGGGCTTTGTCTCGCGTAGCCTGTTCTGTTTGAACAGCAGTTGCTGTCGTTTCGGCGGAAGCGGGGGCGCTGGGATAAGATACATATTTATGTGCAAAACCAACGTGGAGATGCAGTCATCTTTGTCCCGATGCGGTGAAAGACTGTAGCATCTGCATATCAATAGCCACAAATTTGATTCAGTTCTCAGTAGTGTCATTCCAGAGAAACTCGAGGCAGGAAAGGAGGCAGTTTTCATGTCTCTTTTTGCTATGGCACTGGTTTGGGTTTTTTCGTATTCTCAATCAAGGAGACAAATTCATCAGAGCAGATGAGGATGGGGCAGAGCATACCCACCTGTGAAACCCTCTCTGTGCTCTGAATGAGGGATAGGAAACTCACCTTTGTCTCTGCTGAAGGAGAAAACAGATTCACTTGTACCTCCACGGGAATTTAAAGGCAGTGGCTGCAGTCTGTTAGGCAGGTTAGCTTCTCCAGAGACAGTGCTGAGCCTGTCTGGGTCTCTGGAGAATGGGAGGAATGAGATCAGTGAGTGCAATAGCTGCTTGCTGCAAATTCTGTGTGCTGGCCCTTGAAATCTCCTCACCTTTACAACCCCTTTAATTACTAGGGCTCCTGAAGAACACGTGCATTAATGAATATCCCTGTCCTCAACTTCATCAGAATGACTTTGACATTCGTTTTGAAATAAACCCAGTTTTTATATATCATCCTGTGTTTTTATGAACATCAGCGATTGGTAACTGTCAGAGACATGGCTTGGAAAAGAACCAGATGCTCAAATGGAGCTCTTTATTCCTTCATCTTTCTTCAGCAAATCCACAAGCATATCAGGAAACTAACAGGGGCTGACAAAGGCATTGTGGGCTTGCATGACACAGTAGAACATCTGGTTCCAGGCTGTCAGCAAAATGCTGACTAAGAATGCACAGGAAAAAAAAACAAGTGCCACAGGTGCTGCAGTGCTCAGATGCATGAGAAATATGTTAATGGATGGGAAATAGATCAACAGACTTGTGAGCTTTTGTCATCACTCTCATACTTCCCTTGCAGGAATATTTTAAAAAATATACTGAGCAAAATATTAAGCTTTACAAAAGTATCATGCCCATTTACTTAGTCAGATGTTCAAAAGATTCACCATCCTCCACTCTCTCCAAGTCTTATTAATATTTCCTTCAGTCCTCAAATTACAGGAAATTATCTGATGCAAGCCCAAGGTATGCATGAGAAATTCATCCTGCAGTGGAGGTGACATTAGTGTTAGAAATTCATTATACCATTAATAACTATTAATCACTGGAAGTAACTATGTTTCACCTAACAGGGTAGGTTTAAAATTCAATACACCTTCCACAGGATAGTGATAACTCATGTCGATAAGAAAACAACAAAACAGTTGGGAGAGGAAACTCCCAGCCAAATCAATAACATAATCCTTTCACATTTTTGCATTTCAGTCTAAAGCAAAGAACTACATAAACCCCCTTGAAAGCTGAACTAAACAAATGGCACATTAACCACTTTTTAAATGGGAAAAAAATAGTTCAGAGGAATTGTTTTAAGTCAGTTGGTTTGTAGAGTTCTTTGTTTCTCACTGGGACAAGTGAAAAGACATCTCCTCTTTCTGTGTACGTGTCTGTATTTGTCAGGATGTTTCATAGTACAGTTGTATGTTGTTCTTGTTTGTGTAGTTTTGAGTGTTTTTAAAGTCTTAAAATAATCAGATTCCTATGAAATATCCTTTTTTTACTGAGACTGTATTCATAGAGATATCTATCAGCCCTAGGCAGGATGTACCTATATCAAAGATAAGCAAACATTATCCTCAGCATACGTCATTTCCAACTCCTTTAAACACAATCGTGTGATGAAATTTTAACTTCAGATAAATCAGATTTTTTTTAACTTCCTTTTTATTTGATGGAAACACATCGCAGATGTGTTGCTTGACTTTCAAAGTTCTACATCACATGGCAGGTGCCATAAATCTTATCGAGTGGTAGAACTTAAAAATATTTATTTAAGGATTTTTCTTTTTCTTTCTTACTGAGTAGAGGAATTCGGGTAAAGTTTTGCTAGATTTGAACTTTAAAAAAATATATGGGATCCAGAGATTTAACTGTTGTACTCCCAAGTTCCACAAGCTCTACATTGTTATGAAAGCTGTTACAGATTTCACTTTTTTAGATCTTCTAAACTGTCTGCTATTTCTGTAAGAGTACAGAGGGAAGTAGCTCATTGGTGTTCATTTCCAGGCAGATCATAGAAGCAAAATGATAGATACACATCCCTGGTTACCTTGCACAAAGCCTTGCTTTCTCTGGTTGATCTGGAGGTGGAATGTCTGACTGGAATACCTATGTTCATATGAGACAACACTGTAAAGTCTGTGTTGCAGCAGGTGGATGTGTTTACAGGAATAGCCAAGCATCTTTTCTGGAGAGCAAACCCTGAGCTCCAGCTGCCAGAAGTGCTGGAGCTCAGGGAGGAATTTGAGGAAGACGAGACCTGCTCTGGGTTTGTGTCTCCTGGTGCCACAGCACACCATCTTGCAATCACCTTTACAGCAACCAAATGCAGCAGAAAGATGACTTTGTTTAGGTGAGGTGTTTGTGAACATGACTCTTCTGAGCAATAAACTCCTGGTACTATGCAAATGTCCCTAGAGATGAAGAATAAAGGAGAAACTGTTTTTATAGTTCACTTTTTTTAATAGAGTGACTTTATGGAGGCTTTTCCATTAGATGTTGGAAGGTCTCTAATACACACAGCTGAACATATTGAAATAATTTGTACACATTAGGAACACTGCTATTGTAGCAGCTGTCTTGAATGATCTTCTCTAAAACAGTGGAGGGTATGAGTAACCCTCTGTTTTCCTGCAGAGGCTGTCTCAATTGCTACAATCTCAATTGTTGCAATTTTATTTGCAATTGTACATCAGGAAGTACTGTGGCTTGGAGGCATTCCTTACTGCCCAGTTCTCATTTTCCTTTCTTGCACTTCAAGAGTCAGCAGTAAGCCAGGAGCATTTGGCTGCTAGATGTGTTACATTGACTTGGAAGGAGGAAAGGGGAACAGATGTAAAAGTCACCTTGCTGCTGTTAGAGGTCTGAGGTCCATCAGTGCTTTGCTTGCTTCTCCAGGAAGGAAAGGCAGATGTGCAGATCCTGCAGCAGACACAAGCATGGTGGAAGACTGGAGGAGAAGGCTTCTTTGCATTGATGATGAGTGGTGCTGCATCCTGTTGGTGGCCAGTCACTAGTGGTGTCCTCCAGGGATCAGTGTTGGACCAAGTCGTGTTTAATATCTTTATTGTTGGTCTGGATGTGGGGATCTAGTCTGCAATTAGCAAGTTTACAGACAACACCGAGTTGAGGTGGAATGTTGGTCTGCTGGAGGGCAGGAGGGCTCTGCAGAGGGATCTGGACAGGCTGGATTGATGGGCCAAAGCCAATGGTGTGAGGGTAAACAAGGTCAAGTGCCAGGTCTTGCCCTTGGGTCACAACAACCCCTGCAGTGCTACAGGCTGGGGACAGAGTGGCTGAAAAACTCCCCAGCAGAAAAGGACCTGGGTGCTGGTGAGCAGGAGCTGAACTTGAGCCATTGTGAGCCCAGGTGGCTGAGAAGACCAATGGCATCTTGGCCTGTGCCAGCAATAGTGTGGCAGCAGGACCAGGGCAGGGATCATCCTCCTGTACTGGGCTCTGGTGAGATCACACCTTGAGTGCTGTGTCCAGTTTTGGCCTCTCAATTCAGAAAGATCATTAAGGGGCTGGAGTGTGTCCAGAGAGGGGAAATGGAGCTGGGGAAGGTCTGGAGCACAAGACCTGTGACGAGTGGCTGAGGGAGCTGGGGATGTTTAGCCTGGAGAAGAGGAGGCTCAGGGGAGACCTTATTGCTCTCTATAACTCTCTGAAAAGAGGGTGTAGTCAGGTGAGGGTTGGTCTCTTCTCCCAGGAAATCAGAAATAGGACAGGAGGACACAGTCTTAAGCTGCTCCAGGGGAGGTTTGGGTTGGACATCAGGAAAAAGTTCTTCACAGAAAGAATGATTTGCCATTGGAATGGGCTGCCCAGGGAGGTGCTGGCATCATCAAGGAGGTGTTTAAGAAAAGACTGGATGTGGCACTCAGTGCCATGGTCTGGTTGGCAAGGTGGTGTTTGGTGATAGGCTGGACTCGATGATCTCAAAGGTTTTTTCCAACCTAATGACTTCTGTACTTCTCTGCTCAGTATACACTCCATGATTGGTCAGCCTTTAGTCACGGTCATGTCTTCTGAGCAGTAGATATGAGCATAATTTCAGTAATTTCACTCAATACAGCCCCCTTCCCTCAGGCTGAAAAAACTTTTTTCCATGTTCTTACTCTGCACTTCAGGGAGATTGTGCTATTTCACTGCCGGGAGCCAAAGTCCTACCACAGAACTGAGAAGCTTTCAGCACCTTGTTACCCATTCCAGAAAAAACAGGCTGGATTTGCTGATGGTTTCATCATGTCATGGTAAATATTTCACTACCACTTTTCCTCTCCCTTTCTGCATGATCAACTCTGGTCTCATTTGTCTAGACCAGAGTGGCAGCTTTAGCAGAGGCTGCTGCAGTATAACCTCATTGCTACATGGTATGTAAGGAAAGGCATCCCTTTTTGCCCAAGACATCTTAATATCTCCATAGAAACCATATCAGGCCCCCATTTCTCTGAGCTCCTGCAATGAAAGTCTTCCCTCTCACTCACTGAAGGGGTTTTCTTCAGATGTCTCCAGATATCTAAAGTTCAATTAAATAGCTAGGAAAATGCAAACAGTTGGTGAAGAGGGCTGGGAACCGTGGTTTTCAAACAGGACTGGCATTTGGCAGTCCTCACCAGACCACAACTGTACATCTTTTACTGCAAGTTTACACTTTAGTTGCCTCTACAGTTAAGGCACAAAAAGTCATTACTTAAATAAAAAGAGTCATTGCTGAGTACACACTAGAGCAATGCTTGTTACTGTGGAATTAAGCAGGTGTGCAAATGAGTCCTACTCAGCATCTGGAAGCAAAAAGTATCATAATTTTCTCTCTGTAAGATCTGAGCAGCTCATGCTCCAATTGTTTGTATAATTCTTGCTCTTTCTAGCTTCATCTCTATACTTAGCCTGTACAGCTCCAAATTATGGCTTCACTGCAGCACTGCATTTCATGATCACAGAAGGAGTTCCATCCTTGATGCTAAAAAGCAGGAACTCTCTTTGATGTGACCTGCACACAGAGCAGAGAATTACTGGAAATAGCATTTTCCACATCCTGAGAGGTTTGTCATCACTGCAAACCCACAGAACTGGGATATATACTTTAGCAGAGATGCAAATGGTTTTCAGTCACGTTGTACTTCTTGTGCCCTGTGTAATAATATACTGATGGCATCTCATTCATCACTGGAGAATGGCACAGGAAAATAGAGTAACTAACACACAGGTAGACTGACTTCTTTCCTTTCTGTTTTGACCATAAAGGTCGAAATTCAAATGACAACAGGAGACAGACTCCCAATGAGCTGCTTTAACACAAAAACATGGAGAAGTGACATGTAATTCTTGTGTTCATGCCTTAGGACATACACTAGGCTGGAAAGTAGAAACTGTGAATCTTCCCCAAGGACACATTTTCCAGTGACCTTTCAAAGGCATCCTGCTGTTTTCAGAAATGTTCTTCCTCATGGATTGATCCAGCAGGCAGCTGAGCACTTCACTCTTCCCCATGCTTATATCATCATTTTGTTCACTTCAGTACTTTCAGACTGAAATCAACACGGTGTCCAAGCTGAGGAAAGCTGCAGAAGAGCAAAGACTGCTCCTATAAATCCACACAGGGCTTCTGTTTACCCCCAAAGGAGTCTTCAAGGGAGGTCCATGAGCATTACTCAGCACTTAGGTTTTTTTATAAGAGCATGCCCATATTACTAGTAGCAAGATATATTCCCCTGTAAAGTTTTCTATCAACAGTTTAATTCTGTCAGAAATCTGCTGGCTTGCAAAAGTCCACAATAACAACTTCAACAAAAGCTGGCAGTTCTGACAGCCAGTCTGTTTCCCTCAGTTCTCCCACACACCTGTATACATCTCTATAGACACACAGAGCAGGAGGGAGAGAAAATAAAATATGTCTTAAAGTTCTTGCCCATATCTCCCTGACACTGGACAAATAGCTTTTCCCTCACAGATTTTTATGTATTACCTCCTTCTCAGCAAGCTTATAGAGCAATTCTGGAGAAAAATGAAATATTGAAGGGCTAATCCTTTATTTAAAAAGCCACCAGATATGAATAGTTGGCTCTGACAATTTATTACCAATTCTGGGAAGGTTGGGAAAATAAATGTTTCATATTCCTTTGCAAGTGACAGATGAAAGGAGGAAAATACTTGTCACCTCTGGAGAGCAACAACTTTTCAGTTTATGAAAGAAAAATTTTAAAATATCAGGAATTCAGATATTTTCTTCCTTAAAGCTCACTGCTGATACTTTTCTAGAAGAACTTTTATCTGTTCTTTCTGTTTCACACCCAGAGTGAAGCATTAAGATCTTAGATTAGCTATGACATTAGAAGTTCAGCACAATTACAGGTTTGTACTTAGAAGTCAAGAGACAGTCATCTGAAGGCATACAGCACCTCATGTTTTTTCTGCTTACCCAGGTTGTGAAAATTTTTTAGGCCTTGACCTATTCCTTAGCCAGTTTTCCAGAACAGTGGTAGCACCTTCTGTCTCTTTATATTTCTACCACTTTATCAGATATTTCCCCTCATTACAACAACTGTTTTCCTCTCTCCCCTCTTCTTTTTTCAAGCAAAACTGTTACTCATGCACAGAGAAACAAATAACAAAATACTTTACTTTGCATCTGGAGGGCATCTTCTAGCTGAGGCCATGAAAAGGCATAAAAGACCCCCAAAGGAGTAAATTACACTTCTGAAAGACAAGATGATGAACTGCCTCTGCTGTATCCAAGACCAGACCTGTAGCCATGCCCTTCACATTAGAGCCAGACTAAGAGAAATAACTAGCTGGTAGGGGGTATTTGGAGAAATTATTGCTGAGTGCCTGTTCTGTAAAGCTGTTCCACAATTCCTTGCTGCAGATGAGCCTCTGAAGAATGGTTGAGAAAAGCCATAATTACAGTGTCAATCAGCTGGCCTGTTTGCATGGCTCTGAGTGGCTCAGAGCTTTCAACAGGCAAGGCAGAAGGATCCCTCACAGCAGCAACAGGTCTGAGCACAAATAACATCTTGCTTCCCATACGAACTCCTTCGTTGTCATTCTGTGGAATGCCTGATAGAGTATCCTTGTATTTTGTGACACCACAAATGGCATTTTGCAAACATTTGGCTATCAATTAAGACTCTGTGATTGCTTCCATTTTGTCTGCCTACCTGCTGAAATTCACATGTAAAAGACAATGGTTTCTTAAAATCTATTATTCCTCTAGAAACAGGGTTTAATTTTGAGATGGCTGTTGGCTTTCATGCCATCACTGGTATGCACAGTTTGAACACAACCCACTGCCATGACTGTGCCTAGTGGTGCCTCTTTAAAGCAAAGAGAGATAGAACATCCTTGTTCTATTTTTATGCTGCTTCCTTGTTTTGAGCCTCCTCCAGTGTTCAAATACACATTCAAACCTTCTCAGATCTCAGTGTCTCTCTTTGGCAGTCATACTGATTTTCATAGCAAAGGCAAGCAGGTGTGTATGACTCCACAGATCCTGCTTTTCTGCATCTGCTCTCCTTGAGTTATCCCAGAAATAAAGTGATCTGGATCTGAAATGAGAAGAAATACCAGAGTTCTGTTAAGAAGAACCTATGCACTGGGTTCTGTACCCTTCAGAAGAGAAACCCTGAGCAGATTGGCATAAAGAAGCCAGTGAAGTCAGAGAGAAGATTGTTAACCTCTTCCTCAAATGGCTTCACAAAAAATAGGGAAGGCTTTTGGACTTCCATGTGGGTACTAAGCTAGTTTCAAGACTGGAAAGTTTAGTCAGCCTTCACAGGTAGACTATTCTCAGCAGTGTTCTTTTCACCCACTTCTTAGCAGCCTGAAAACCTCATTGGTAGCTTATATTTTAAGTATAAATCAGTAGGTGTTTGTGAAAGCAAGTGAGCAAGAAGGTACACTGGTCCTCAATAAAGGTGATGAAAACTTTCTCCTGTTGAAAGTTATGACCCCCTTCCCTCCCTGAAGCCAGAGATTTGGTTTCCTCCTTTCCTCTTGCACTTCTAAAGGCTGGGAGAGTCTGTCAAGGAGGTTTGCAGAAGACACCAACTTAATTAAACGGAAGTTTTCCCTGTAGAGCCATGATAGGTTATTTAATTCTCTCTAGACAGCACAGGACATTGATCTCTTCTCAGCTGAACTTTTCAGATCACAAGTATTCATGCATTCAATATAGGATACAGCAAAAAGTGAAGTTACACCAAAATTAAATTCTCCCTGTAACTGAGGTGCGTTGGACTGATAATCCTGAAGTAAGAAGATGAAAACTGTCAGCATCCTCTTTCTGTACACATAAGCATTACATTTCCAGGGAAAATTATTTGCTGTTGTGATCAAGCCCAGAGAATTAGTTGCATTAATAAGTTTTTCAGTGTTTCTGTGCTCTGAGTGCACCATGAATTGCTTGCCCAGTGTGCCAGATGTTTTTTTCTATTCTCAGCACTAGTATTTGGACTCAGCCTATACACAACTGAGTAAGACTAACAGGTTTTTATCCCCAAATTAATTTTTAGTCCACATTTGCATTTTTGTGTGGCTCACCGACAGTCAAACTCAGGGGCTCAAACTGTGATTGAAAAATGAATACAGAAAGTGTCATGAAAACTGCCAAATGAAAATTTAATCTCCAGTGACTACTGAGAGAAAAACATCGTTTTTCATTAAAACAAGGTATGGTGAAAGCTGGTTTTGTCATAGAAGTTTTCTAATTAAATAAAAATAAAACTCAGAACAAAGGCCCTTTAATTCATCCACCCAATGATGTATGCCATGTTACACAGATACCAAACAAAGGCAAAAACCAGAACAAATCTCCAAATAAATAAATAATAATTTTAAAATCTTTATTTTATTGAAATCTAAGAGAGAAATCAGATAATCCAGGTAGAAAGGCTGGAATGTATAGTTTCTGGAGATAAGCAAAGGTATAATTTATTAATTTTTACAAATAATAATTTTATAGGGCCCTGTTGGTTTCACTGCTGTTAAAATAATGAAAGATATTGTTGTTGGAAAGTACTTACTAGAAATCTGATAAGGATTTAACAAGATCTTTTTTTTCTGCACAAACCTAGTTTATATATAATTCATATAGTTTGTGTCATAAGCTTGCTCAGAAGAGATAGCAGAGAGTTTCTGAAGACATTGGTGGACTCCTCTCACTGGCATTTTCAAAGGCAGTAAAGCATCAAAAGACACTGGAAAGGGAATTCAGGTGTACAGGGGACCTCACAGACCTGGGATATTCATTATGTTTTCTTCTTCAACACCATGTGTCATACCAAATTAAATGTTTATCTTGCAGAAATCAAATTTTGTTTGTACTATTTCCTCTTTAGCTCTGTTTGCAGATATCAACCTGTGGCTCTTCTGTTTTGAAGGGAGAGTGCCAAAATACAAATTTTAAGTTCATCCCCTTGAGCAATTTGCGGTTGAAGTCAGCTTCCTGTTTCTACCTTTTTGCTTTAATTTCTTGAGAACTAGAGTATTAAAAAAAACCAACCAACCAAACAAACAAACAAACAAAAAAAAAAACCAAAAAAACCAACAACAAAAAAACCCAACCTTCTGTGCCAGCATATCAGGGATAAAATCTCAATATCAGCTGGCAAGAGCATCAGGAAACTATTGTAAATATCTCTGCACTTTTCCATTCAATCCTGTTCCTGTATGGCTAAGCTAAGAATAAGAGAACAGATGCAAAATAAGATGGGGGAAGAGGAAATGGAGAGGATGATATCTGTATTCTGTATTAAAATTCCCCTGAATTGTTTTGAGTTACTCGTAAACCTGTTCTATAGAAACTTGAGTACACATAAATGATTGCTGATTCAAATCAGAAAACAGGGCAAGCTAGTCCTTAAACCCATCCTTATATGTCTGGAAAGAAATAAAATTGTATTAGCAAGGACATCAATTACAGAAACAGACACAGGAGGCACTCTGCCACCAAGCAGTAAAATATTATGGAGCTCTGTAAAACAGTCTGTCATCTCTTAAGTGTAATTTCAGTTCACAAGATAACTCCTGATGACTTAATCACTGGACTGATGTTGAAGGATGCGTTGGGGGCAATGTTAATAACTCATTGATGTTGATTGAGGTAAGTAGGTTAATCTCACACACAAGCAGACACAAACACATTTTTATCAAGGCTCAAGAAAGTTAATGAAAGTTAGAGGGAGGTATGTTAAAGTTAATTGGGATTTTTAATGAAAAGATTTTATTAAAGACTGTTAAAAAGCTACAAATCAGTGGATGAAGGAAGGCAGCAATCACCGTGGATGGAAAATGACAGAAGGGGAAACAGGAGAAATAGATAACAGCATAAATTAGAATTTCTGAAATATAGAAAACTGATGAGAAAATCTAAGGGTACCAGGGAAAGTTCAACATCTGGCATGGACAAGAATGTTATGAATATTTATGAAAATATAGTTTCCAAATTGTTATATCAAATTTTTAGAATACATTATTTGGTAGCATTAGAACACACACATTACTTGATAGACATGATAAAATTTTAAGTTTTACTGAAAAGGCAACAATATTTGAAAATATTTATAATCTATATTTGGGGAAAAGCAAGTGATAAACATACCCAGAGAGAATAGTTTTTAGTTCAGAAGCAGATAAAGGGGCTGTTATATACTACATCAGTGCTTAACCTTTTTTTATTAAAGCAAATAGTTCTGGAGAATTTGCACCCAAGAATGCTGCAAATTCTCCATGATAAGTCCTGGACACCAACATTCTTACTGTAGAAAATAAATTGTGGAATAAATAAGAAATACAACAGACAGGAAGAATCTTAATAATTATGAGTGCTTGTTAAGGATAAGGCTAGTTAATATAATGTCAGGCAGGCCTGAAATAATGGAAAATTCATCTAGCTAACAAAGGACAGGAATATAATTAATGCCAATCAACATAGATTTTAACAGAATATCAACATCATAATTTAATAGAAAATAGTAATTTTCTTCATTTTTAGAAAAAATTTTGATGTACGTAATCAACTACAAAATACGCCTGACTCTCAGGCTGCTTTTCTACATTACTGCATTCTCTGGACAAAAAAAAGCTCTCCTCTGTGTTGCTGAAGTGAACAAAGGCCACGGAAGTGGCAACCTAGAAAATGTAGCTCTCAAAGAAGAATGAAATGGAAATACTTTTAATGAGATCCATTATAATACAGCTTCTGAGTTTAGCAAACCTACATAAAAGAAATATTTGTAAAACATAAGTAATAGCAAGAAGAGATCATTATAGGTGACTTTGACAATATCTAAGTTCTCCCCATTAAGATAAAAAACCCCAAACTTTTCTTTCATATAAAGAATTCTTTGCCAAAGAAGGAAAAGGCAAATTGAAAGCTGTTTACCTGTGTTATAAGGGAAATCAATGCAATATGGTGTAATGATGTCTTGGGTCCTTAAACCTGACTACTGGGAGTCTGGTTTTTGTTCCTCACAATTACAATCCATCCGCACAAGGTAAACCTTCCTCCAACGCTTGCTCTTCTTAGTGCTTCTTTGCAAACTCTTGAAGATTTTCCAAAGAATGTATCCCTTCTTTTTAGTGAAAAATGGTTTGTACTGCAAATGCAGTAAAAAAGAGTAGTAGGGAGTAAATTTCATTAAGCTCTTTTGTCTTCTTTTCAGTACACAAAGCAACAGGCATCTTGTAAACTAGAAAATAGCCACTGAAATGTATGAAACTGAGGTCACCAACAGAAGGATTGCCTGGGGAAAAGGGTGCAAGGCAGAATAAAGACCCCTTTACCAAAATGTTATAAATTTGGATTTCTGGTTTTACTGCACACAAGACAAGAACTCTCCTTTTCTGCCTGAACATTACTTCTTCTACATATTTTATGTTATAATTTTCAGATCAGAGTCTGAAACAACTAAGCTGCACATCTGAAATGCTTTTTGCACTTTGTCCATGGCCACCTGCTGGATTTCCAGAAATGGCAGTTCATAACTACAAATCCTCCCATTGCAAATAAACATGAAGGGCAGGTATGAGCAAGTGCCTCAGAGTCACTGAATATACAGCCAGTAATACACACAAGCATTGGAGAGCCACATTAATATCTGAAGCTTGAATTCAATTATGCACTACCATTTTGACACTAAGACGTCAGTAAAAAATATCAGTGTTGTCATTTGCCCTGTGACTTTGTTGCATAAATATTTCTGCCAAATGAATCCTCCTTTATTTAGACCTTATGTCTCTTATTCCCAGGTGGAAGTGCAATGCAGATCTATCTCCCCTCTACATGATTGCTTGCCCCATTTAATGGTCAAACCCCCCATTAAGCATGGTATCAGAGTACTGTGAGTAATCTGCATGAAATAAGAGAGGCTTGATAGTCTGAGCATTCCACAGAAAGCTGTAATCATATACTTTCTTTGCAAGTGCTCTCAGGAGCACAAAAATTACCACCTTTGTAACAGACCAGCAAATATGTTTGGATAAAACCAGAGTGGATGCATGCTATCACTCCAACCACAAAACAAACTAAACACAACCCTTTATAGATATACTCTCTATATATAGATAAAATCAATGCATTATTTCTTCTAAACAAGAATTTCTTCTGAACAAGAATTTTACATATTTGCAGTTCTTGACTGGGAATAAACAGCATTTAGAAACTAGCTTCAAATCAGACAGCACTATGTGCTTTGATGTGAATATTTCATTTGAAAGGATCCCACATGTTTGCCAAGAAAAGCTGTCTTCCTCATTCCCTTTAACATTAATTCTTAGATAAATAAGGACCTGTTGCTGTTCAGGAAGAAATACAGAACCTATGCACACATGCTACACATGTAAATGATGAGGAAGAGCTCACGAGAATACATATATTAAATGAAGTGAACAAGAACTGAAATAAGGAGTATGAGATCCAGCATTTTATCTAGATGCAGAATGGCCAATAGAACTCCATCAATATGAACCCAAGCTATACTCTCTTTAGACTAAATATTAGATGCCTAAAAAATGCCAGCTTGAGCTGGCAAGTCTGAATGGTTACCTCACTGATCACAAACAGGAACAGTCATGCATCCACAGCACTGCCTTGTTGGGGAGCCTATTTCAGGTACAGTGATGGAAGTTTCACAGGCAAATATCATTTTTTCAACAAATTGAAATGTAACTGAAATGTGGCAGAACTCCATCAGGCAGCCACAATAAGGAAATGCATAGCATAGACAGATTTTCTGTGCAGTTATTGGATGAATTGAAAAGTGAACTGCTCATTAACTTTTTTTTTTTTTTTGTAGCTCTAATAAGCATAGGTACATCAGGCCCTCTCTCACCCTGTATTACAACATATTCAGTCTTTTCTCTTTGGCTTCACCACCTTTTCCACCCCTGTGGAAAATAACACTTACTCTTTCTCTTTCATTATGGATGGGAACAGCTTCCCAGGCACCACTGCCCTCATTCATGTAAAAGTCACATCCTGGAAGCTTCAGTCAATATCGGCCTTTTCAAGAGCACCCAAATCACTGCTGTCAAACATGTGGGATGCTCACAGTCAGCTCTTCTGTCCTCAGCACCCACTCGTTCCAGTCCAGTGACCTTTCCAGCACAGTAAAAGCTGCCAACGTACTGCAGACATAGAAAAAAGTGTGCAAATGCCAAGTGCTATTAAATGTGCCCATTGTCTCTTGAAATACAAGTCATTGCTTTCTCTCTGCCAAAAGAAATCTCTTAGATCATTGTGCAAATAAAGACAGCGTGAGGTTATATTGATTTACATTCCTTAAATTCAAACAAGCCTCAGGAATCTGTTTAAAGGCTGTATGACTTCTTTAGAAGCTTGCAGAAGAGATTTGAAGTGAGCACATGCTTTGTAGATCACATGTATAGCTCAGTCATTTCAAACACCAGGGCAAGGGCTTCCTAAGGGAGCTAGCTGTCCCAGTCACTGCAACTTCTGAGGACAACTGGACACCTACTCCCCTTGAGGTCTCAGAGAATCATAAAGTACTCACAAAGAGACAATCAAAGCCTCTTAATGAGAATTTATAGCTTATTGCCTTCTTACCTGTTCAGCTGACATGAAAGCATTTTAGAAAGGGAACAATGTCAACCTTTCATGCAGCTGAAACTTGATCTCAGTTGTTTTAGAGTGCTGGATAGCCTTTGAACAGGAGGAGAGGTGGAATTAGGCAAGTGATTAATGCCCACTGGTTTGATAGGCAGTCTGGCATAACATATTTTGCTAGCAGGTCAGTAAAGAAGTCAGATTAGTTTTAGCTCAGAGCTCTCTCTCTTTCTCTTTATGATAAGATTTGTGAATTAATTAGGGCAACTGAAAATGTTGAGAAATAGATATTGCTACTATAAATTTTAATAAAAGTCTACTAATATTACCAACTGATTCCAGTGTCAAAGTTTCCTTCTTTACTGCATACTACCAAAATCAGAAGTTTTCAGAGTTTGAATGACAAGCAACCAAGAACAAAAACAATGATGAATTAAAAAATTAAATAAATACAAAACTCTTTCTCCTACAGAAAAATGTAAGTCTATTATGACTAGCTGTTGTGAACCCCACAACTATTGCATAAAATCCAACTTTTATGACATTTAAACAGTATGTTTCTGTCAATATCAGACAGCAACAAAGATGAAAAAAATCTTTGGTAAACTCCACTGCCATAGTAATAGAAGTTGTACTTTCACTTACACATCAGGCCAACTGATTTATAGGTACTACATTTGGCTTCATAAATACAGTCAAAACCCAGTCCCACACCTGTGCAGACTAAACTTCTTTTAATAACCTAACTCCATAGATCTCCAACCAGAACATTTTGAATGAAGAAAATTGTGTAACGACCACACTCATAAATGAGAAAATAATTTTTTTCCCTACCTCCTTCACTTTAGGCAACATAAATGGAGTCTAAAGGGGAATTGACTGTTTTTGTGCAACTCAGAATCTCCACAAGGACACATGCAAAGAATGAAGTTATAAACCAAATTCATGCTCTCATAATTTTTCAATCAATTGGTGCTCATTATGGTTGGACTCAATGAACTTAAGGGTCTTTATCAGTGTAAATGTTTCTATGTTTCTGATTATTTGCTATGAATGCAATTCCCCCATGGGCAATTAAGCTTAATTTAGCATCCCAGCACACAAAGGAAAAAAAAAAAAAGGAAAAGAAATGCATGAAATAGTACAGCTTTGTATTCCTGCCAGGCAGGAATTATTTGGGCACCTAAATACAAGGTATTTCATTTGTAGAAAAATAAAAATTCATGTGAATTCAATGAGAAACAGAATTGAAAATCTTGCTAAAAATCACTAAGGAGCAGCACATTGTTTAAATTTATACAGATCTTCTTCATGTATTCTAAGAAGGGTGAGATTCTTTTCTGTGACAGAGAAAAAAAAAGACAGACTAAAGCCTGAACTGTCTAGTAAAATTACCTCTGGAATTATGCCTGCATCTATTAGAAATCAAGATTTAGATATTGCCTTTTAACCAGTGCTGCATATTTAATTCTTGGTTAACCTTTGTAAAGAGTTATATAACTGCAGAAATATCTTCTCATCTTGCCTCTTCTGCCACATCTTGTAATTTCTTTTCTAAGTTATCTTTTCTTCTCTGGGTTTCATAAGGTAACACAGCTGTGCACACAGATCTACAAATAATAGCAATAGTAACAACAATAATAATAAACTTGAGAAATCGTTTTCTTGTTCATTACATTTCAGAATTAGGCCTTGAAAGGTTGTATTTCCTGCTAATGGGAATGGTAATTGCTCAATTTTTTTCCTGATTATAAAAATTAAGTCATACTTTTATTATGGCTGCATATTTTAATGTAATTGTCATTTTTAGGTTTTGCACAACAATTGAAGATAAGACAACAATGCTGTGTCAACACCCAACAGCATCTTTACTTGGTTAAGTATAATTGTAGCAAATTTCGACAAATGTTGTAATAAAATAATCTATGGTGTGTTGGGTTTTGTAGTTGAATATACAGAAACACCTGCCTGTAGCTGTTTCAGAATGCATTTCCTCACATAAGCTTTACACATAACAAAATTATAGAGTTCTATCAACCTGTTGGTCTATTAAAAAGATTGTATCTGTAATCAAAACATTCATCAGAAATACTGAATGTAATTAATATTAGAGTGATACCAGTCCCTTGAAAAAACCCAGAGGACAAAAGACAGCACAGGGGACATTTAATTTTATGCTGGGGCACGCTGTGGGTTTTTCTTATTAAAATTTTAATTTGTTCTCCTTTTTATACCAAGAAAGACTGTTTAAACATTGTACTTAGAAAAAAATGTTAGAAATGCTTCTGCTGAAAGAATATTCAGCAATGAAAAGGCAAATCTGAAATCTAAAATAAGTTGCTGATCCCCCACAGGGCTTCATGGCAATAGAAGAAAATCAAGGGTCTTCAGTGTGGTTGGAGTTAATCTTGAACCCAAATACTTTCCTGTATTAAGGATTTTTCTGTGACAGTTTCTCATACTGCTACTATCTGCCAGAATCTGGTATTTAACAGAAAGATTAATATCTGGCTGAGAATTGTCTTTTCTTTACCCTCTGAATTCTATTCAGATTTGTCAGACATATTAAAAAATTTGCTTCTTAAGGAGGAAAAGGCATGAGGGTATCATGAAAACAATTTGCAGATGAATTATTTGCCAGAAATTTTGACTTGAAAGTACAACACTTTTGAAGTTCTGTGGCAAATTTCATAGCTGAACATTCAACTCATAATATATGCATTTTCATTCATATTTTAAAGTGAATTACTTTTAGCAGCATTCAAATTCCTTCTGAATTTATTTTTCTAAATATATTCAGTGATGGGAATATTTAGTAAAATTATTAATGTTGCAGAATATTTTGCAGACAGAAAGCTTATTTGAAATACAGCATTGGAAAGTTAAATTTGGAAAGTAATTGTACTCTCTTTGGGAACAAAAAAAATAGTCTTTTTTTTTGGTTCACTGAAAACCACAGCAATGAAGACTTAGAATAGTTCCCCAATCAAGTTGCCATCAAAGTGTTGTTTCTGAACAGGAATGCAGTAACCATTGCCTAACTACAAAAGTGAGTAGTTATGGGTAGCAGAGACAAAATGTCTTGAATAAGGTTGCCAATCAGTGTCTGGACTGGGAATAAAATTCAGACCAACCAGTCAGGTGTTCTCTCCTATCCCTGTCCATGAAATTACTTGTTAATTAGTAGAAGAGAAACTAAGAGCAACATCTATATTGGTTCATAAAAATGAACAGTGATTCCAGTACTGCTCTGTGAGCGCTGCCACAAAGAAGGTGCCATACTTGTTGGCTAAATGCTTTCTGAAATTGTCCAAAAACTTCTGATTCCAAACCCAATTCTTGTGACAGCTTAGCTCAATAAAGGATGTGAAAGTCAGGCCACTTCTAAACCAGGTGAATTAACAAAACAGTTTTTAGTAGGGATGAGTTTTAAACTCTGATGAAATCTATTAAAGAACTCTACCAGTGTTCTTTATGTTCACAGACTGTTCTGGACACAATGACTGCTCCTAATAATTTTTTTTTTTTTTGGACTAGGATTTGGTCTACAGAACTCCCAGATTCCAATCAAAGGGCTAGAGGAGAGCCTGCAGACTCATAGATGTAAGTGCTGTTTCCATGGATACAACTGACTTGAGTTTGCAAATTTACCTTCAACAAGTGGCAAAACATATCCCATCTTTCCAAACATTTGAGTGGCAGGATATAGACATCACCTGTCCATGCAACAAATGTGAAACTAGGGACTGGAGTGCAGAATCAAGGAGAAATGCACTTAACTTGCATTGCTAAACTGACAAACTGCAGCAGTGAGTGCTGGGGAATCTTATCAGGGTAGGTAAATTTTTGGGTAATTTTCAGCAACATTTAGGCTGAAATAATCAACAGCACAAATAAAGACCAGGAACCAATTGGTTTTGAAGAAGTTCTGGAAAAAAACATATCAAAGGGGTGCTGTGCGCCATCAACCAAACATGAGTCAACAACGCCGTGCTGTTTCAATGAAAAGGGAATGCTGCATTAGGCTCTATTAACAGGAATAGCTCACCAGACATGTGATGCAATCCTTCCATCCAAACCCTGTCTGAAATCCTGACTTCTATTCAAACGCCCACGGAGAAATGTCTAGAGCATGTCAGATGTCCTTGGTGGGAAGAACAAGAAGCAGTGGGCATGTATTGCTGCAAGAAATATTCAAACATGCTGTTAGGAGAACTTTTCAGCAGTAAGTATAGTGCAGGCATGTAATATATTGTCAGGGAAAATTCTGAAATCTCCACAACCATGAGTCATCAAGAATAAGAGGGACAAGTCTATCAGGAATGACAGAAACACAGACCGTTGTGACCTGAGGCTGGGACAAGCTTTTGATTCTGAGCTGCATTAAAATAAATGGCACTGAAACACTAGGAAGCACTAAATACTATAGCCATCCTGAATTTCATCACACTAACAGACTATCTTACCACATCAATCCCCAGAATATATTAAAATTTACAGTCTGGGCAAAGATTTATTCTAAAGGTGACCACTTTTCTAAATATATTTTTTTGTTCATTCTGGAACTACTTCAGTCTTTTTGACAGTTGTCAATTTTGGCAAATCCCTCAGAAATCCAGGCAATGGTTGAGGAAGCTAGTTTTCTACATGAAGAATATGCAGAGCTATATACTGAATACTCCATTCTGCTCTAGCTTCATTCTGCCCTCACTTCCTTCTACACAGTCTATCCAATGTCAGCCAGGAAGTTAATTTGGGAATACAATGGTAAGGATGAGAAGGAAAGCCCAAGGAAGCCCTAATGATGAATACTTTAACAATAGAAACAGATTTTCCTACAAAGTTCCTGTAACAAGTCAGAGATGAAAAAACTTCATCCAATGCTCAACATTTCCATTCATTGCTCAGTTTTTGTGGAGGCATGGAAAGCATATGATGAATTACATCCCAAGCTGCAGGGGGAACAAGGACGTGTGATCTTTTGCTATAATTAGGAAGAGTACCTCAAGCAGAGCATTGATTGCCTGAAATTGTATCTGCACTACAGGGGGAATATTGTGCACTTCACTTAAATAAAACCTACTTATAAAACAAGGGCATGTCACTGGGTCATTACCTGCTGGGGTTTGGCAGCACTCTGGGGCAGAAACGTGGGAGAAGTTTAGGATTCTGCACAGTGCTACAGGCTCTCTCAGTCCTCCTGTAGCTGTACATCAAATATGAGGAGCTCAAAGAAAATTCAGAGTAGGTAGTGGGAGCTTATGAGCTCCAAGCCCCAATGGAGAGGAGCAGAAGTCAGAAACTAGTCATAGGGTCTGTATCCTTTCCATCCTTCCCCAGTAAATCTGCCTCTGAATAGGTTTCATCTGGCATGTTCTTTGTAAACTTCCCTGTATTCATTAAGATACTAGATCTTCCACCAAAAAAAGGACTTAAAATTGCTGGTCTAGTGATAATAACAGTAAGTTTCTGGCAGGGTTATAAAGATAATTTTTATTGGTTGATATGGTAGATGGCATTTAATAGGTCACTTGAATAAAAGCAATGGTTCCCCCTTATTCTGGCAGGAGCTATTGTATATGTTAGACTGAATAATTTCTTTTCTGAAGGTTTAGAGATATTTTCTTTACTGTAATTGTCATACTACACTGACAATCTGAATGCCATTACCTCAGTAATAACTGAAATTTAAAAGTGGAGTGGTGTCATTTGAAGATGAATACAAAGGATACAGAAAGACTTGTGCTATTCTTTCCTCTACGTCTTATTCTGTGCATCTCTTAGTTAAATTTATTCCAGAGTGAACATTTTTTCTTCATTTTAACATCTCCTAATGGATTTTACATCTCTTGGCCAAACTTACCTCTGATATAGCATTCAAGCAATCAATGAACTCCTTTACAGCAGATCTGTCTCAGACATTAAACCTGAATTATTTAAAGAAAAAATTATCATTAACATAGGATGTAAAGGCATGCTGAACTGAACAATTGGAAGTGGAAACTGCTGGGAAATGGGCTTTAAAACCACACAAGTGCTCCAAACCAAAATATTACTCTGGATCCAGAGAAGATGCTCAAGCCATTAGCAATGGGTACATGAATTAACAGACTACTGTTCCTCAATTGGAACCTCTTAGAAGCAGTTCAGGTCATCTAAATATTTAAACATTTGAATATTTAAAGGTGCTTAATGGGGGT
This sequence comes from Prinia subflava, assembly GCF_021018805.1. Classification (NCBI taxonomy): domain Eukaryota; kingdom Metazoa; phylum Chordata; class Aves; order Passeriformes; family Cisticolidae; genus Prinia; species Prinia subflava. Next base: position 52,144,946 of record NC_086251.1, on the reverse strand, counting down.
TGAAAGCACTTTTTTTTTTTTTTTTAATTCCACTTTAGTGTTGGGAGTAGAACAAGATAATTTAGGCACTTGAATGTGCTGCTTGTGACTTAGCAAAGCCAACTGAGTGTCTGGCTGCTGTGCACAGGGATTGTCTCATCAGTCTCCTGAAGTTCCAGACCTGAACCAACCCTGAACAATAAAAAAGAAAGAAGAAGAAAGTGATTGTCTTTTTCTGATTTAGCCTTTTTAAGATGCTTCTTCAGGGATCAGATGCCTACACCATCAGGAAGTACAGTTTTGATAATCACATCAGAAAGAGGTGGGTGAGAGCAAGATCACACCTCTTGGTAGCAGCTATCTGGGAAATCTCTTTAGTTGTACTACAAAACCATGCAAAAAAGTAGATGAGATGATACAATTACTTCCCACAGTGTGCAAAAATGGAAAGATGGGGAGCTCAGATGCAGTCAAAAGTGCCATTACCAGAGAAGAATGAGAAGGAAAACTCTGGACGGCTCTCCCCCAATGAAATGTTATTGTCCTAATTAAAGGTTTTTACTAATATGCATGGCAGACAAGAGAGAGGATCCACTGGAAATAAATTTTACAAGGTGGACTTCTGCATCTCTGACCTGTTGCGAGGAACAGAAGCGATGGGTACAGGATGGTTACAAATGCACTCAAGATCAGAAATGACAAGGGGAAATAAAAAATTAATCTAAAAATACATTTCACAGTTCACGCACAGTTAGGTGCAACTTATCTTTTTTTTTAATTCCCTTTTCTATCTGAGATTCACTTTACTTGATGTAATATGTGTTGTTTTATTCTTATGGGAGCTGACTTATGAATAATACAATTAGTGAGTTTGGGCTTTCAGAAAAGGTCTACACTTACTAAAATTTATTAAATTTAAGCAAGGGGTACTTTTCACTTTTTGTACTCTACAGGGTAACTATGAAGAAGGCATAACTGTGTTGAAATAATTATTTTCCTCTTATGACTGAGTTAGACTCACCTCATTTAAATTCATGTTGGCATCTGAGTATAACAGAGTAATAACACAAGAATCATAGCTTAGGATTTGTATGGCTCAAGCAAATACAACACGTGGGCTGGTGTGACAAGCTCCTTTGTTCCACACCACAGTAAGCACTGACATGGGGAAAACACCAGGTAGCCTCACCCTCTGTGTGCTGCTCCTTCTCAGTGTTTTTCTACACAGGCTGAAACACAGGGATCCAGAACAGGCAATTGCAGAAGTTGTTCTGAGAGCCTCTCAAGTTAATATTAGGTATGCTTGATGAAATGTTCAGTTTTCAAACTCGCATCAGATGCATTGCTAGTGTATATCAGCACGTCTACCAAAATCATAGAATCACAGAGTAGTCTGAGGTGGGTCTCCAAAGACATCCAGGGTGACCCCTCTGCCATGGGGGAGGTCACAGACACACTAAGATGGGTAGGAGTGCTGATCTGCTGGAGGGCAGGAGGGCTCTGCAGAGGGATCTGGACAGGCTGGATTGATGGGACAAGGTCAATGGTGTGAGGTTAAACAAGGTCAAGTGCCAGGTCTTGCCCTTGGGTCACAACAACCCCTGCAGTGCTGCAGGCTGGGGCACTGTGGCTAAAAGGATCTGGGGTGCTGTCTGACAGTGGCTGAACATGAGCCAGGTGTGCCCAGGTGTCCAAGAAGGCCAATGCCATCCTGGCCTGTGTCAGCAATGGTGTGGCAGCAGGAGCAGGGCAGGGACTGTCCCCTGTACTCAGCTCTGGTGAGGCCACACCTCAAATCCTGTGTTCATTTCTGGGCCTGAAATACGAGAAGGACATTCTGGAGCTGGAGCAGGTCCAGAGAAGCCAGTGGAGCTGGGGAAGGGTCTGGAGCACAAGTCCTGTGAGGAGCAGCTGAGGGACCTGGGGTTGCTTAGCCTGGAGAAGAGAAGGCTTGGGGAGATCTTATTTCTCTCCACCACTGCCCAAAAGGAGGTTGTCACAAGGTGGGGATCAGTCTCTTCACCCAGGTGACAAGTGACAGGACAAAAGGAAAAGGCCTCAAGTGCACCAGAGGAGGTTCAGATTGTATATCAGGAAAATTTTCTTTGCAGAAAGGGTGGTTAAGCATTGGAACAGACTGTCCAGGGAAGTGATGGAGTCACCATCACTGGAAGTGTTTAAAAAGAGTGTTGAAGTGGCTCTTGAGGACATGGTTTAACGGTGAACATGGTGGTAGTGCTGGCTTGGCAGCTGGACTTGATTTATCTTAAAGGTTTTTCTAACCTTGCTAATCCTGTGATTCTATCTTCAACTGGATCAGGTTGCTCAGAGCCCCATCCAGTCTGACCTCCAATGTTTCCACAGGCAGGGCACCCACCAGCTCTCTGGACAACCTGTGCCAGTATCTCCCTACATTCATTGTAAAATAAAATTAGCTCTTGTATCTAGTCTAAATCTACTATCTTTTAGTTTAAAACTATTACCCTTGTCTTGTCACTACAAACCTTGATAAGTTTGTTCCTATCTTTCTTACAGGGCCCCTTTAAGTATCAAAAGGCCACAATAAGATCTCCCTAGAATCTTTTCTAGGATGAACAAAGCAAATTCTCTCAGCCTTTCTTCATAGGAGAGGTGCTTCAACCTTTTGTGGCTCTCCTTTAAACCTGCTCCAACAGTTCCATGTCTTTCCTATGCTGAGGATGCAGTACTACAGGTGAAGCCTTGCCAGAGCGGAGTAGAAAAATCAAAAGATAGCAGAAAATCAAGGGACAAATACCCAAATGTATTTTGCAGAAGATGTCACAAATTCATTGTCAGTACAATGGAAGAATGAAGTTATTAAGGTGATCTTCCTTACTGTTATTTATCCTTTATACCATTGGTTCAAATGTTAGCATTCTTCTGACACTCACTGTTCTCACTGTAGTTTCTTTAGAGCAATACCAGTACCACCAGTTACTGATCTGCTATCCTTGATTATAGACTAAAACACACTGTTAGCTCCAAACCAACATATTGGATCTGACCCTACATTTTGTAGCTTATGTGGAAAAAAAAATTAAATGTTCTATTGATCAACAGTAAGCTCACTGTCTGATTATATCATCATAGTGGTTTCCTCTTGGTGTGGAGACTAACAGACTGTGAGCAGTTAAAAAAGAAAAACAAAACAACCAGAAACAAAGGAGATCAAACAGAATTTTTTAAAAAATGATGTCTGAGTGAAAATCAAGTACATGTGCTTTATTGAATACCTGTCTTTTCTGAGTCAGATTAGCAGTGGCAAGAGTCCAGAACTCCTGGTAATCCTTGGATTTCTTTTTTTTTTAATTCATCTTGGCAAAGGTTGAGGCCATATTTATGAAAGGGCAGTAATGTTATTGCTTGCCTTCTTTTCCAGATCCATTCCCAGACCATTAGAGGCTAGAGATTCCTAATAGTTAAAAACTTAGGTGCCTAATACAGATATTCTGTGATGGCAAAACACAAGGGAAAGATTGCAGCTGTAGGTGAAGAACAGAGTTCTGCTGTATCAAACAGGTATCTGAGTTCATTTTGCTGCTGGAATTAAAGGACTCCTAAGTCACTTTGACAAATTAGCATCCACACAAGCCACCAGTGCAGAAACCTAAATCTCTCCTTGCAAAGAGCAGGCCACAGCAAACCACCAATTTTGTAATATATCAGCTTGTATGCTGCAACAGTCCCCAGGAGAAGACAGCTTCAATTAAAGGCTAAGAACACCACCCATGTGCATGTGAGTGGTTTTATTTCGAGGCTTTGGAGGCTGAACCTCCTCACAAAAGGTCATTTAAAACAAGCTGGTCATCAAGGCTAGAAGTCTTCAATGATGCTAGTCATTTTAGGCAATTTAGGAAAGAGGGAATTAATTGTTGTTTAAAGCATTTTTAAGGGTTATTTTCCAAGAATTTTACCATAGACATACAAATACATCAGATATTATTTATGAAGATCTACTATTCTTTTGAATTAGAGGCAAAACAAGACAAGAAACTTTTTAGGAGCAGCTTGTGGCCTCAGGAACAGAACCACTGATACAGTCTTACACCTGGCCAGAGTGTAATGAGCCCTGTGAAGACGTATCAAGTCTGAGGGTTGACCTGCAACCTCCCAGAGTTGCTTAATAATATTGTAAGACAACTTTGGACGTGCTTTGTGAAAGAAAAGGTCTTAATAATGACAAAAATAACAAACACTATCAAACAAAAGAATTATAAGCCAAGCACAGTGCAGGGAGAACTCTTGCACTGGCTAAGGCAGTCTGAAAAACCCCAGGAAGTGCAGTCTTTTAAGTACTTAATGGTTTTGGCACCTTGCTCAATAAAATTGGTAACAGGTTTTGAGGTCCAGGTCCAGGTGTCCAACTGGTATCTCTGGCGCCTGACCAATTAAGACAAAAAGAACATCGGATTTTCTGGGTCTTTTACCCTCTAAAAACAGCAAGGGGTGAGTCTTAAACCTTTCCCTATGTGGAAACAACTGCTCGAGTGTGGGGCTGCATTCCTACAAACCACAGCCTGAACACCATGCCAGGACAGAGTTAAAAATAGATTATCTCTGCTGTTTGACCTGATCCTGCCCTTTGTGGGCACAGGAGTAGAGGTGTTCATTTGTCAAGTGGTGGCTGTTGACAGCTCTTTGTGCTGCACAGAGGGGCAGCGTGCCCTAGAACCATGTCAGTGTAAAGCAGAGTTCATCAGTCAGCTCTGGGGGTGGTTAGGAGCCTCCCCAGATGTCAGCAGACATTATGCACCTCTGGCCTGAGCGTGAATAGGGCAGAAGGAGCTGACCCCTCTGCAGCTCAGCTGAGCCTCCTGCCCTTGGCATTGCTCCCTGCTCTGCTCCCAGGCTTCCCTTTGCAGCAAGCTACAGACTGACCTTCAGGAGCAAACAAAAAGCACAAGCTCTCAGGTCCCATCAAACTCCTCCCCACAACTTTCCCTGCTAAAAGGGAAAAAAATGCATAACGTTGCAGAAAGTCACAGTGAAAGGGGTGGTTGAAAGTCATTACCTGTCAGATCCTCTGCTTGAGCAAAGCCATCAAACCTAAACATCCTTTTAGTTTTAATGGAGCAACAGAAGGGGATTTTGTTCCAGAGGAAAAAGTACTGTGTATCTAGGCCATGTATGCCTTTAAACTTCCTAACTTTAAAATGATACAAAACTGAATTAGTTAATAGTTTTATTCACATGTCAGTAAAACCCCTTGATCATTCAAAATCTCACACACCTCTCTGAATTGAGAAGGTTTCAAGAACTCACTAAAAAACGACCAAAATAAAAAAATAACCTGTCACTTTTTTTCATGTATTTTTCCTTTCCCCCCAATGATTTAAGCTTCCTGAAGTATTTATGTTGCTTTAAACTGTTTTACAACACTTCCAAGAAGTCTCCTGTCTGGAATCTCCCTGCTACATGCATGACCTCTCCTAATGCAGCCATGCTCTTGCCTGGCTTGTCACATATTTATTGTAGCACTGGCTGCTCTTATTAAAACCTGGACACGTTATGCTTCTGTGCATCTCTTATTTCTATAACTCTAGTAGAAATAATTCTAGGCAATTATTTTTCTGTTGTACAGCCCTTAAGGATAGAGCAGGTCATAACTTTGTATGATAAAGTCTATGGGACTCAGACACCCTAAATTTAAAGAATTTAAAGGAGCCATATGGCAAACCTTTGCCATATTTAAAATGCCACTCAATAAGTGATTTAATTAGAAGGAATCCCAGCTGTAAAGACATTCTTTCAACTTTAACGCCAGAATTCCGATCTGCAGACAATTCTACACAGAAAATGGTAATTAAACATTCTGTGCATACTCTGGGCTCATAAATTTTTCTCTCCTTTTCTCCATGAAGATTTTAAGGTCTGTAGAAGGCAGCAGGCTTAACATATGAAGATCAATTTCCAATTAAAACAAAAGAGAGAAAGAGAGTGAAAGATTCTGAAACTTTCCATTTGCTGTATGGGAAATGCACGAGGGTCCTGATACAAAGAGCTGTCTGAAGCTGTTTATCTCATGCCCAAAGGGCAGACAGCAGGATTCACAGCAGGCACAGAGAATGTAAATCTTTGGTATAATGCATCTCATAGGTCCCTTGATGCATCATTAAGATGGTGTGCCAAATCTAGCCACACTGACAGACTACATCTCCCTCAGGATAAAAAAAAAAAAAAAAAAAAAACCCCAAACAAACAAAAAAACACCCACTCCAACAACAACAAAAAACCAAACAAACAAAAAACCCAAACCAACAGCAAAAATTCCTCCCACCAAAAAATCATGAGCCTTTGCAAAAATCCAAAAGACATATTTTGGGTTCTAAATACCCATTTCTGATCGTAAAAGTACTTATCTTCATAATCACTTCATAATCTCTAAATCTGGAGTTAAAATGAGGGAAAGTGTTATCTCTGACTAATTTTTCTGGTTTGTGGAATCAATATGAATGTGGTTTAAACTGATGTATATAATGATTTCTAAAAAGTTTTATCATCTCTCTGTGTCCCAAGGAAGTGTTCTTACTCTCTTCAGGATGAAAAAGAAGGCCAGAATCTTGTATCTTCATTACTGTTAGGTATGTTTTTTCTCTACCACATTTTTATACCAGTGAACTAGCTGCAATCTCACTTTTTTTTCCTTATTATTAGGATATCATTAAGAACGATTGGATCTGACAAACTTTCTTCACTGATCTGTGTCCTGGTTGTCCAAGAGCTTTGGTTTTTTCTGTTTGAAAACTTGGACACCTTAACTTCCATTAAGAAGAAGAAAAAAAAAACAACAACCAAACCAAACCAAACCAAAACAAAATACAAAACAAAACAAAACAAAACAAAAAAACAAAAAACAAAAAACAAAAAACAAAAAACAAAACAAAAAAAAAACAACAAAAAAACCCCCACCACAAACCCAAAAAAAAAAAAAAAAAAAAAAAAAAAAAAAAAAAAAAAAAAAAAAAAAAAAAAACCACCACAAAAAACTGTAGGTTTGTTTCTCATCATTTCAAGCAGAAAAACTTTAAGCAAAACTGAGGAAAAAGTGTGTCCTGCCATCCATGGAAAGCAGGAAAAAAACCCCCAGACAGCTCCCTTTTCCTTTTGTCACTGGATCCTTAGAGCTGAAAGCCACTTCCCAATGTGACACTATTAAAACCTTGAAAGATTTAAATTTCCCATGGAGGGAACATACTCCAGAAAGATCTGTGTTATTGAGGGAGGATGGGTGCTTGTTGTCAGGCCAACACCAGCTGTCACTCCCCCTCCAACGCAGTCAGCATCTGCAAGGCCACAGATGATTGCCACTGGTGAATCTTCCTGTTCTTCCTCTTGTATTCATGGAATTTATATGAATTTTCTCTCTTTCTCTAATAGTGAAATTACAAGTTGATACCTCTGAATGATGACAGGTACAATGCAACCAGCTCTCAGCACCAGATCTATGTCTGTCAATACTCAGAAGTGTATACTTTATTGTACTGAGGACAATCTCTGTCTTCTGGTCAAGAGAGACTGAAAAGTGGGCTGGATTGGACCTTTTTTGGGCTTGCAGATGAAGCTTTTTCTCTGAATTAGTCCCTCAAAGGAGATCTTTCTGATGCCTACATAAGCAACCTAGAAAGCTTTCTGAATAACCATAAAAAAGAAACCTGATTTCTTATTTACCCCCACTGAAAACACACACAAAAAACCCCAAATGAAACCAAACAAAAACCCCAAAACAAACAAGTGAACCCCTCCCAAAAAAAACCCCAATGTAAGCAAACAAACAAAAAACCCTCAAAACCTTTCAGCAAAATTGGGACAAAGAAAAAACTAAGGGAAGAATTTGCCTCATCCCCAAAATTTTGCCTGTGTGTAAAAAATCTATTGCAAGGAATAAATAATACAAAGGCTTAGGAAATAAAAAGGGGAAAGGCAGAGGAAATGAAGAAAACCTGTGTTCTTCCTTCTGTGCACCTATTTTCCATGCTATTTCTATTCACAACTAAGGTAGAATTTCCTGAGGACCAATTAGGGTTTCTATTGGCAGAAGTACACAGCAGCATCCTTGGTAAAATTTTCCATTTAAAATCTCTAATCTGCATGTTATCTGATTCTGAGTAACCTTCTTCTAAGTAGAATTTATGCACTCGCTCTCTCTTTGGATGCCCCTTGGGACAACAGACTATGTATAGCACTTATTCACTTAAATTTCTCTTTTTTTAAAAAAAAAGCTCACAAGTTCTTCCAAGTTGGTTTCTTTGTAATGATTTAAATTGACTTCTTCACAGCAGCACAGCAATGCAATGATCAAGAGTGGCAAGAACAGCACGCTTATACTCGACATATTAGAAAAAATATTATATATTTGGTTGTTTGAAAAAGCAATAAAATGACCAGAGTGGGAAAAAGCCCCTAGAAATCACAATGATACGGTGTTTCAAATAGAAATTATTCAAACAATCAATCAGCTGAAAAACATGGACTCATCCCAGCTTCTCCTGCACAGTAAAAGCTTCTTGCCATGATTTTCTTCAATTTAGATGATAAATATTGCCTGCATGGATCATTTTCAGATTACCTGACAGGTAAACATATTTTTAGATCTCTTTTAAAAAAAAGAACAACCCTGGGTTTTAAGGATATAGACCTTATTTTCAGAAAAGAAAAAAAAGAAAAAAAAAAGAAAAAGAAAAAAAAGAAAAAAAAGAAAAAAAAAGAAAAAGAAAAAAAAGAAAAAAAAAAGAAAAAAAAAAGCCTTTGAGAAAGGCCTTTGAGAGATGCAGCCATCAAGGTTCCAGCTGGAGGCCAGGGGATGCTTAGTGTGTCACATCTGGCCCATCTTTGAGCACTGGAAACCTGAACCTGTGCCATTTTGGAGCTCTGGCTTTATTGGAATGGAGCCTGGAACCGTGCCTGGGAATAGCCTACTCTGCACTGGATGACCTTCAGAGTTCCCCCACTCTTATCCACATCTGAAGCATCTGGCAGAAAGAGGAAAGATAGGAAAAACTGTTCAAATGATTAGGTAGGGAATTTGTGACTAGTCAGGTTTGACAGCAGTCTACAGATTTTATCCTGTAGGGGGAACATAAAATCGTGAAGAACCTTTTTCATGCTGCACATCCTGCAATTTCTTTGGCTTCCTCTCCCCTTTTCAGAAGCCCAGCTACAATCCATGGTTTGTGCTGACATGAACTTTCTGCACATGGTGCCCCCACCTCAGAGTTTTCAGCCCTGAACGCTGTGAAGAAGATAACTTAATATTTGATCAGACTCATGGTGCTTTCTGGGAAAAAAACAAAACAAAACAAACAAAAACCAAACCAAAACCAAAACAAACACACCCCCACCAAAAAAAACCCACCAAAAAAACCACAAACCAACAAAAACCAACCCAAGGAACTCTGCTTTTGAGAAACAAATATGACATGCAGTGATGTATTTCCATAAGGTGCTAGAAGACTTTAAACTCCTGAATTTCTCAAATTCTGTTAAGGGACATACAGCATAGAGTTCTCATACAAAGCTTTTACTTTAAAACCAACAATTCAGACATTAAAAATGAGGTTTCTTTAAATTTACTAAGCGCCAGCACAAAGACAGACTTAGGAAAAGCATTTATCAGCTGCAGCTTCAAACCTGAAGATTTAGTTTGAGTTTTCTCATTTTGACTTGAACTCAAATTTCTTTTTAAGGATGAATTTTGCACGAGCACTTTCCATTGGAGTTGGAAATCTGGTTTTCAAATGCCAGTTCCAAGGTGCCATTAGCCAGAGTGAGCCAGCACTATTTGACTTCTTGATTAGTTTCTCTCAGAATAAGACACAAAGTGAGAAATTTTGAATGTCTATTAAAAGGATCCTTTGCCCCAGAAAACAGGGGTGTCTGTATGAACATGAGTACAAAAGTCTAAAGACTGTGACTGAAAACTTAAAATCTTTAAAACACCTTTATAAAGTTTTCTCTGTGTTTAGTCTAGCAAGGAACACATCTGTCATGGTGATGGTAGAGAATGTGTTTCCAAAAACGTGATCAAATTTTGGCAGTGCTCAGGCATCCAGCATGGTTATTGCCACCTCATGAGGATCAAGCCCAAAGCAATGCACTAAATAAGCTCTCCTGTGGGATAAGGAATCACCTTTCTACAGGTGAGAAAGAAAGGGGTTAAGGGAAAACTCATGATGGAAAAGAAAACCTGACTAGTCATGACCACATTTAGGTTAGTGATAGCTGAAGAAACTGCAACTTCCAGTGGGAGCTCCAAGCACCACAAAAGACTCTTTGTCCCTCTGAATAATGTGCTTCTTTGTTAGCTTCATACTGGCTGTAACTGTCCTAAATTAGGAGTAAAGTAACAAAACCTTCAGCTCACCAGTGTCACTTCATTTTGCTGCTGCCTCATTCCCTCCTTTCACACTGCACAGGACCTGCCAGGATTGCTGGTGAGCTGCAGAGTCTGTATGTCCTCACAGAAGGGCTACAGAGGATGCTTACTTAACACATTCATGTAGCTGCTTTTGGCCTCATGCCATATGAACTGCCCTTTCATGAGATTTAATTCTACATATCCGTGATTATCTTCAAGGGGAAAAAGAATTTAAATGCCATTCTTTCATTCACAGCCAAATGCTTTTCATACAATCTAAAAATCATCTTGTAGCTCCTTCACAGCCCTGCCCCTTCCTCCTCCCCTCTTACATCTGCTGCTATAAAATCCAGCCTGTTCCATATTTCTAAAAATTGAGAACTAGATTTCTGAATCACTTCACCTTTGGTTGCTACTCACATTATTAATCTTTGTGTTGAAAGAAAAGGTTCAGTTGGCTCTCAGCAGTTGTTATTTTAGTGTCTGACAGGCACAGGCTTCCTTCTCAGTCTGGGGACTTAGTTACATTCCTTATTTACATTCCTATATTCTGTCTCACTATTGAAGTTTTCCCTAGCTCTCATTCAGACAAAGTTCCCACTGAGATTTTAAAGGTCCCCCTCAAATAAATCTTAGCATCTCTCTTTTGTGTGGAACTCAGGATAATGAAACCTGAATCCAAGGTGTTTGTGCTGGTCCCTTGCTCATGTAATTCTGCTACAGCTCCAATCAAGTGAAAATTTACCCTGATTGCTATAAGAAGGAAAGAATGCTTGCAAGAGTGTTGAAACACTGCCTTTTTTAGGCAACATTCTGCATTTCTTCAGTCCAAAGTAACACAGATTTGCTTTCTGGCATTCTTCAAACCCCAGGCTTTCCAGGTGTCACTACAATAAGAATTCAATTTGACATAAGGGGGTAGATTCTCCTGCCCCTAATCAATGTCCCTCTTCACCTAGTGAGATGAAATTACAGCAATGGCCAGCAAATGAGGCACTGGCAAAGGTATTTGCAAAAGCAGGTTTAATGTTACAGTGAAACCATGACAAAATTTGTTGGCAAGGTTCACTCTACTGCTATGGCTAGGGCACACAGAGCAAAGTCAAACTATAATCTAGAATCAATCAATCTAAAATTAAAATCAGCTTAAAACTACCTACATGGAGGCTGAGGATGGAATAGGGTAAGCATAGGAAAGGGTAATGATAAAAAGGTTTAAGGAAGATGTTCCTGTTGAGTTACAAGGTTCATAGTGGAGCTCGTTGTTAAACTTAGCCCTGGACTTGACCAGGGGTTTAGGCCTAAAGGTTTTAACAACGCTTAAACTTAACAGTGCTTAATTAATAAACAGTATAACAAAAGATTCTAAAAGAATTTAAAAGAATTTAAAATAAGCATAATAACTTACAACCCTACCTTACTTACAAATCTAACACACTTAGGAATCTAAGAGAGCAACATTCATAGTACATGTGTTATAGCATATCCACACCTGCACCCACGCAGACCTAAAGGAGAACCTACAAGGTGTACACCTGTGAAAAAGTCCCCTTGAATTCAGTGAAGTGCCTTCAGTGAGTATGCCTTTGCATCTTCTCAATGGGAGAAGAGTTGAGCCTGGGGGAGTTGTGATATCAGCCCAGGCTCCGTTGCTGGTGTTCATCATCAGCCCTGCAAGTGCAGCAAACCCCTGTGAGATTTCCCTCTCAGGCTGGTCCCTGCCTGCTGCAAAACAGGAGAGCTCAAAGGGTCTCATTTAGGACCTCTGTTTACAGGGTCACAAGACAACTGGCTTTGGTTGTGGCAATCTTCCATCCTGGATGCAGTTTGAGATGGTAGTTTTGAAAGTTTGATAGCAAAAACAGTGTTCCACTTGGGTTGTAACCTGGGCAAGAAAAATTTTCAAGGACTTTGCATTAAAAAGCAGGAGGTTGTTAAGCAGTATAGGATCCTGGGAACAGAGAGTGTTTCTGGTAAGCTCAACAGGAACTTAGCCCAGGTGCTGAGTGTTTCTGGGGTCACAGTGCATCCTGAGCAGTGGGACAGGGAGACAATGTCCCATTACATGCAGCTTCAGAGAAGAGAGCAGCAGAGACACATTTCTCCACAACCTAAACCAAGCCAGAGTTCCTCACAGCTTGACTTGGAGTACTAGCTTGAAAGCCCTTAATTGTCCCACAGATATAAACATTTGAATGTCATTTAACACTAGGCATTGAGGCTAATTTTCCTATTCAGTGATTCTATAATTTTGCAAAATGTGTACAAGATGCAACATCGTTTATTACAATAAACAGAGAGTGTAAGAAGATTAAAATTCTGACAGAGGAGCTTTTCTTTGCAAAAGAAAAAACTTCATATGTTTGTGAATCATCCCTGAGATAATAATATTCCCTTTAAATATCATAAAGAAAAAAAATTCATGTTGCTTCTGGAAAACATCATGAATATTAATAAAAGACAAATGCAATTTGTCCATTTTGGGGATTAATGAGGTTTTTCCTTCAAAAGATTTTGTAAAGACATGTATATAGGTTTTGAAATGCTAAAGACACTACTAATCTGAGACAGATTTGTGTGTGAACATTTGTACCATAAATCTGGTAGGAATCACACTCAGTTTTAAAAATAAAGCCCAACTGGTAGCTGTTTGAGTCAGTTTGTACTCACTCCTCCTATGTGAGAAAGGTGTACAGTTTTGGACACATTTAAGCTCATAGCAGCACACTGCCAATGAACTCTTTGAGGAACTTTAAAGGTTTAGAATTTTCTTCTAAAGAAAGGAGGAAGGAAGACTAGAAGAAGCATCTCAATTTGTATTAAGGTGTCTTTTTAAACAATAGGAGTCTAAGTCATATGGCTGCAATAGGTAGTGTTTGAACAAAGATAGAGCCTTTCAGCTAACCACACATTCCATCAACTCATTACAGCACAGTTCAAGTGTGGTGTCAAACCCCAGCACCATTCCCACTTCACTGCTCACAATCCATCTGACTTGTGCCAAATGCTACAGGATTGTGGACGCTGTTGCCCAGTTCTCATCTCCTCTACAGTCTTATACAACAAGAGAATATCACTCAATTTGTGTTGCAGTTTTATAACATCAACAGCCAGTGTAATGATCTATTTTCCAGTTTCACAAAGATACAAAGATACAAAATATTTTTAAGGACGGTCAGAGAGTGTTTCTCTTTATTTACAGCTATCTTTAACTATATAGTTGCTGAAGAGACCTATATAATAGGACAAAACAATGCAAAGGTAATTTGGAGAGCAGGACTTATTCCTATCACTCACAAGAAAACTGCAGGGAAAGGCTGCAGGGAAATGATCTGGCAGTAAAAGCTCTAGACAGGATGCAAGAGCATCACAGTTACATATGACAAAAACAAATTGATCCCTAAGACATGATTTATACGCATAATGTCTTTGAAAATCTCAAACATGATCTGAAAAGAGTTGGAAAGAAAGTTATGGATGCTTCCCTAGTGACAACAGAATATAGATATCTTTATGTGTCAGTAAGGTTTAATACAAAAATAGGTGATGCATCTTGCTTGTGGGAATTACTGCTCCTGTCATTAGCGTAGAAAAAAGTCACAAGAACTATGATTAGTTTCTTGAGAGAGTTGGAAAAAAAACTCCACCCAAAAGTAAAAGAAGTCTTATTTCCTTCTTATCTTATATCATGCGTAACAATTTCTGTGACAAAAGTATGTAGGGAAAAAATTGCAGTCTGGGTGTGGAAAGATTTCTAAACCATTCAACTTCAGAGACTACACAACAAAGGAGGAAACAGGGAAGATGGTTGGTTTTCTGACAACTGCAATCAATTACCACATCAAAAATAAACTCTGATCACAGAATCACAGAATATGCTGAATTGGAAGGGGCCTACAAGGACCATCGAGTCCAACTGCTGGCCCTGCACAGGACCATCCCCAGGAGTCACATACTGTGCCCAAGAGTATTGTCCAAACTCTTCTTGAATTCTGTCAGGCTTGGTGCTGTGAGCATTTCTCTGGGCACCCTGTTCCAGTGCCCAACCACCCTCTGGGATAAGAACCCTTCCCTAACATCCAACCTAAACTGCCCCTGGCACAACTTCAGGCCTCTCCCTCAATCCTGTCACTGTCACCACAGAGAGGAGATCAGTGCCTGCCCCTTCTCTTCCCCTCATGAAGAAGTTGTGACTGCAGTGAGGTCCCCCCTCAGTCTCCTCTTCTCAAAGCTGAACAGACCAAGTGACCTCAGACACTCCAAATCAGAAACTAGAAATAATAATAAAGCTCAAGATGCCAAGAGATTGATATAAAAACTTTTCTCTCTCCCTTTTAAAAAATAATATAATCTAACACTTTGCCAAAAACACACTGAGAAAGTCTGAACCATTTTGAACTTATTCAGCATAGAAAGAAATAAAGGTCAGATAAAAAAAAGTTAATCAATTGAAATTGATTGACTAACTTGAATTGCCTAATAGCTAGCAAAAAAAAAAAAAGCAAATAATTCAGGCCATGGTATAGTTTTTGAAAGTCATATCATTTTTTTTTTTCTGAGGGAAGCATAGAGAAGAAGAACTGACACATACCAAGGCATTTTCTCCACTGCCCTAATTGTAATGTTTAACTTGCTCCCTGCAATTTTACAAATCTAAATGATTATGCTGGAGAAAATACTGGGCAAAGAATCCGGATTTACTTTAATTATAGGATTTTCAAAATGATAAATGAAAGCTTAGGAAAAAGGTGCAGGTTAAAAAAAATGTGTTTAATGGGGCCCAGAAGTGTCAATGAGAAATCTGAGATACTGAGAAAGAAATAACTAATGTTCTAAAGGATAAATGTGGTTATAGCCTTCAGTGATTATTAGTTTCTGGAAATATTATTCTGTACTGTTCTCAGGGAAAAATAAAAATGTTATCTATAAGAGTCTAGATTAAAAAAATTATTGCAAACCAAGTGGTTTAAGTGCCCTTTGGAAATGTTAAAGATTGAAGTTAGAGACATGAAGAACTGCTACACTGGAGTAATAAGCTGATGTCATTATCTCGGATCAAATAATGAAAACCTTTTCAAGGACTTATGCTGCTAGAACAGGAGGTTGTGACAATATAATCTATTTAGCTTCACAGAACCCCAGCTTTGTTTTGATTTAAGCTCAAGAACTGAAATAAGCCTGTCTCAAAAATAGAAACACTAGCAAGGCTTGATTAGAGAAAGTCTCTTATCTTCTCTCCCGTGCCACTGAAAGGCTGTCAGGTATGCCTGACTCTTGCTCAGACATAGGGAAAACAAGTCCCTTCTCTCTGGAGAGGTGAGCTCTCCCATGCCATGATTCCTGCTCATGCCAGGAAGAAATTCTGTGCTGGAAGGAAGAACCTGGCCCCTTCTGTGGGTATTACCATGGAGGAAAGGCAGGCTGATCCAACGGGCAGCTTGTGACATGAGATCCAAATTTACTTCTTTGGCTATTGATAGACTCTACTGTGGATAGAGTCTTTTTCTACAAAAATAGCAGAAGCACAGTGGTGCAGTGGAGATCATAAAGTGGCCAAGTAAACAGGGGAGATTAATTCAAGAACAACTCGGGAACAATCACCTTTTAATAATTTATATTCACAGTGCAGCTATATTGCAAGGCAGATTAACTTAACCACAGGTTATTAAAAGGTTTTGATGCAAGGAATAAACATATTTGTACATGCCTACATGAAAATCAAAATCACAAAGTCCAGCAGAAATGATGAGAAATTGCCTGCACTTACACAGCTATGTTTTCTGGTATAATGAAATGTATGTATATATGTTGTTAAAGCCTGTGTCATAATACATGAAAGATAGGACCTCTGCATTCCTCATTTTCTCTGTATCCAGATGACATCAACCAGGGTTGGATTTACAGATGTATTTAGATGTTGTAGATGTGTCTGTACTCAATGAAAGCTGAACCTAGAGCTCTGTGCAATTCTAAATGCTCTTCAGGTTCTGATATCTCAAGTGAGACATGATAGAAAAAGCTGGCACATTTTAGTTTAGTACAACAATACTGAAGTATCTCCTATTTTGATCTGTGAAACATTTGAAATCCTTTCTCCAAGATTCTCTTCCCTACATCAGCCTTCTTTCACCAGCAGTTACACCCTGGCCCACTAGCTCCATGTGTAAACTACACTTCCTTAGCTATCCTTAGCTATATCCGTGCCCTTAATTCTTTATGCAATCACTCCCTATCTGCTTCTTCACTTTAATCTTTTCAACTTCAATTTACTCCCATTTCACTTAATCTCTTCATCATCTGGCTTTTATCAGACTCCTTGTCCCCATCTGTCCACTCTGACATGCAGCTTTTGCACCAGGTATTCTCCTCCTCCCCTTTCACCAAGTGAAGTGGGCACGATGTTACAGAAGAGGAGACAGCTTCCCTGCTCCATGCTTTAATGCCCTTGCTTGTCCTGGTCCAGAACAGCTATTGCAGATCAAATCACATTTTTGATGTAGCATGAGCCTCACTCAGTTCAATCATGAGGGAATAATTCAACACATCAGCCAGGAAAACTAAAGTCTTGCATGTACAAACTTTTTGAGCATGTACAAACAAATTACTTTAAGATTCTGCCTTAGCTACATTTCTGCAGCATTTCAGGCACTGAAGAGCACACATTCTGACAAAAAAGGCACTGCTACCAAATTTAAAGTTCAAGAACTGTTGATATTTTTCAAGTTTACCAGAATTTTTTTTAAATTTAAGTTTGGTTTAGGAGTATTTTGCTTCCTGAGATTGAATCTAATAAGTCTAGCACCTAACATTTAGCCAAAGTTTAATCTTATCTTCTCATTACGAACAGTTGAAAGTTTGATTAACTTTCAGAAGAGCCAATGAACCAGTTTTACCCATGAAGATTTCCAGTCAATGAATTCTAGTTTTTAAGTAGATGTTGTTTAGGTTATAGTACATTAGATTCAAAGCTAAATTCTGCCACCACCATTTTTCTACCTTAAAATGACATATAAGCAGCCAGACTTTTTCTTCTAAATAAGTGCCTATATAAAACTTCTGGGTTTTGTAATGTTTCTGCCACAGCACTGCAATTACAGTCAAGTTAATTCAGCTCAAAGATTCCAGACTATTAGGACTGAGGAATGCACAGACTGCAATTTATTCTCTAATGATATTGTGGTAAAGGCAAGCCGATCACTTGCTACTAGAGTTGAAATACATGGCCTTAAATGAAAAAGGAAGCATAAATTAATTAAACACTAAAGTGTCAAGGTTTTAATGACTTCTCTACTGGGAAGCAGTGAATAACAGAAACCTTTAAACAGCTGATTAGAATAACATTCATATACCCGTGATGTTGTTTCAATTTAGTAGTTGAAGAGATACTCTGTTGGAAATATAAGAATTCAGAGCAACAGCTCTTTTACTTTGCTAGCCAGAAAAGAATAAGTTGCAGTTATACATTTTATAATCAATTGTGTATGAATTCATATTTGAAGACAATTCTACCAATCCAGTCAGGTTACAGCACCAGCTAGCCCCTCTCAGCTCTGAGCCGAGGGAAAGCAGCAGTGGATTAGCCAGCATGGAGCACTCCAGCTGCAAACAGGGAAACCCAGATTCCTTATCCAGTCTGGAAGAAGGGCTGGCAGCTCCTCTCCTCACCCAGCTGGAAGGCTGCACATCCAAGAATGCCTGGATGGAACAGTTTGCTCATCACAGGAGTTTGCATGGCAGCTTCTCCTTATGGCCTGATCCACGGGTTGCACCTCCACCTTCCTTCCTGTCACACCTCTTACCTCCTTGCTGAGGAGGGACAAAGGGCAGGCATTCTTCTCCTTTCAGCCTCCACTTCACTGGTTCACAGTTCTCCCCTTGCTTAGATGAACAAGCTGAAATCTTTGTGTCAAACATGCACTGTTGAGAACAAGCTGGTAACACAGGGACAGCACTGTTTTCAGTCTGAGGCACTTGCTGTATTTGTTTATGGAAAACAGCGTCCTCAACTAATGATGCAGTTACCCTGGAAATGTTCCAATTCAGTTTAAATTAAAAACATCACTTCTGCTAAGAGAGCTGGCATCCCTAGAGAAAGGAAGAATAACTTTCCCCTTCCATTGAACTGAGGTGGGGTATAGGACACAGAGTTCCCCTTGGTGATACAGGGAGATGAACCCACAGCTCCAAATCACCATGTTTCTCTAAGCAGGATGAAAATAAGTCGTTATTTAGAGGTATGTCTGCAGTCCTTCTTTCTGGTCTTTTTCTGCTTCTAAAAAACATTTACTTGCTTTTGTAACCAGCAAGAGAACCCAAAATCTTTTGTTCCTCTGGGGAATGTGCAGTTTCCTAGGCTAGAGACTCATTTTCATTTTCTTAGGACTATCTCAGCACTAAATTTTGCAACTATAGAGCTCCCAATCCACCTCAGAGCTATGACACCACTAACCACCAGCCTACATAATACCACAAAAGGTGGGATTCATCCTCGACATAGGGGACACAGGAACAGCATTAAAAGTAAAGATCAAGGGCAACGAAATTCTAAAAAATTGGTTGTTAGGAACCTCTCTGAGAGAAATCTGGACACCTAAGGTAAGAAGAAAGACTTGTCTTTAGTTCCCTCAAGCCTTAGAACCTAATTTTGGGGGCAGTTAAAATAGGGAAAAGGATTGATGGAGAACCTCCTCTCTTAGCATTCCTATAAATCTATTCCTCCATTTTCATTTATATGTGCCAGTAAACAACGTATTTCAATAAAACACCTGTATTAAACAAAATAGCACTATTTTTTACACCTTATTTTGAAAGTCTTTTGAATGAACTTAAGAGGCCTTAGTGTTTTGAGTGAATAGCTATGCCAAGCCACCAGCAAGCTGCACAGCCACTGGTGCCTGATTGGGATGAAGATGGGAGCTGTCACTTATAACAAGCCATAACTAGCAGGAAAAGGGCTAAGTCCAGATGTAAAGGGATGCAATAAAATTTTGTCCCTCTCAGTGAGTGAAAAGAAGTTAAACTTGGTGTTTAATGGGCCACCTGGTGCTTTGCAAACACGAATCAATTGCCTTCACAATATCTTATTAAAGGCAGGTGAGCCAGCCCCATAGAGTAGATTACTGGGGGAGGGCAGTTCTACAGTGCAACAATGCTAATTACACTTCACCTCTGCCAAGGCCAGCTGCTGCCTTTCAGTCCTGGGTAAACTCTGCTTCCTGGCTGAGGACTGGCAGGTCTTGCCTGTCAGCAAAGCTTACCTGAGGCTGCCAGGGGTGTCGTGGTGTGTGCCTTCCTGCTGCCGGCTGCTCAGCCTCTTCTGGAGTGCTTCTCCCAGCCTGCTCCCAGGAGAGCATCCTCCTCACTCAGCTAACAGCCAGCCCTGGCTGCTGGAGCTCTGAGCCATGCACAGCAAACACAACACTAATGCAGTCCCTCAGCACACAGCTCTGAATAGATCCTTGCAAGGCTCCTGTGGTGTGTAAATGTCTCCTACCCTTCCTGATCCCTACTGAAGGACTAAACGTTTGCATTTCAATAGCTCCTGATCTTTTGCTTAACTTAAAGTTGATCATTCAGCCCAGGCATAAAAAGCATTAATTAGATAGCCTAGAATGTCAACATTATTAGAATTACAAGGTTTTCCCCACCTGAAATTCTTTCTTTGCTCTTTAAACAGGAAAGCCTCTCAAACCTTACAACACCCTCCCCACCCCCCCCCCCAGAAAAAAAAAATAAAATGGAATTCAGGCCTATGTGATGATCTTTTTCATTTATATCCCCTTTCCCCTCTGTACTTTTTGAAGGAAGAGGTTTAGAGAGGGGAAGAGAAAGGGAAAGGGTCTGTTTTTCTGTAGGCAGTGGCCATTTGCTATACCCATGGAAGACCTTTCCCATTAAATTAATGCTTGAAATTTATCCAGATATATCACTCCATAAAACATTCCTACACAGTATTTTCAAAATTTTATTAGTAATAATCAGGGTTTGAAACTTACCCCTACAAAGTGATTTTAGCATCTTTAATGATTGCATACCAAAAAACTGGAGGCCAATGTCACAAGTCCACATCACCCTTGTACAGTACAACTAAGGCCAGTTGAGCCAAAGCAGTGTCTTTAAGGAGAACATTAAATAAAGCCATTCACTGCAGCGACACAAAGCCCAACACAGAAAGAGTCTGTCTCTTCAGGACAGTGTTTTGGTTTCTGCAAGGAAAGGTTCTAGTGGAAAAATTCCTTCCTAAACCTCTCAAGTTCTAACAGTCACTACAGCAAAGAGAAACTACATATGCCATTCTCTGTCAATCTGTGCAAAACATAAATAGTTCCACTTGTTCCACTCGTGTACAATCTCAGCTTTTATGCTCAGGACAGAACACAGCTTCTCTTTTATCTCTGAGTCAACAATGTGTGGTCCACAAGACAGAACTGCAAATATCTTAGTTTCAACACTGAATTTGATGTCTGAGCAGCTAGATCCACTTTTATTCTGCATAAAGTATTACTTGTACCTTCTGATTTTAGGTACTATATCAAAGCTAATATTCCCACACATCAATTTAATTTGTGAAAGTAAAGCCTGACAATTCCTAGATGCAAATAGAGAATGTTGGGCTAAAATTTTGCTATGAACTAGCAAAACCAGTCCCCATCTAAATAACCTATCACTAGTTCTTCCCATGTTATCATTTAATATATATAATCCAAACATAACATTTCAGTTTAGGTTACCCTGATGTTTTAATTTAATATCTTTGCAAACAAGACCTTGCTCTCAAATTCTGTCTATACTATTAAATAAGAAAGTCTCATGAAGGGTAAGGACAGATGATACAGAAAATTATATTTTCCTTCCATCTCATAGTTGCCTCTTCCACTACTGCTAGTCAGGAAGACATTGAGAATAAAGACAAGCACTTTTTTCATTCATGTACATAGCATGCACATGTAACTGTTTCCTCAATTTTTGATTGGTAGAGCAACAATTCAGTCATGTAAAATTTTCAAGTACTAGACTGCTTCTGATGAATTCCAGTTCAGAAGCCAAATTCACTCAGCTTCAGTCTATTACCTCCCGTGTGGCTGCACAGACATCAGCCACATGTCCAATTCCCTATCAGGATCTGTACAAGTAGGGTGTAGGAATGACCCTTGTTTGAAGCTAAGTGTCATTAATCTATTTTTCAGTACAGAGCAAGCCTTGATCACCAGTTTTAATCGTATTCCCATACACACTGAAAATTTCCTCTGAATAAATTGTGGGAGAGAGACAAGTTGTGTATTTGACAGTGATTTTAGTCATGGTAGTCTCCTTTCTTTTCTTCCAAATCCACAAATTAAAGGAGTTTTACTCTACTGCTGGTACTTCATTGTCGTACAAGAAGCGACATATTGGCCTTTCATTTTTCACCTTTTTTCTGCCTTGTGTTTTAGAGATAAAAGAGAAGATCATGCAATTCTAGGGACAGTCAAACTCTTGCAGCAGCTTGCTGGCAGATCTGACATTGATAATCATGTTTATTGTTGAATAGAAACTTGGAGCAACAAATTACAAGGCAGTCTATAAACATGAGCCAAAGATTTTGTGTTGTCTGTAAAACAGAATTAGTAAAGATCCCATGGACAGAAAGCTGACAGGTAAGGCTTTTGTCCTACCTTAATAGTAATGAATAATCAAAATATCCCCCATTCTAGAAAGAAAAACACTTTGAGTTGGAAGTAGGAAAGTTCAGTCAAAACCTATGGCTTGGACTATGAATAATAATATTCAATAAAACTCATGAGTGTATAATAAAGAATTAGTGGCTGAGTATGCATCTCCAAACAGTAATTTCCTTCATTTTATTTTATTAATTTTATTCAGTCAATGTGTTTGAGAGTCACAGGATGACACCAGCTGACTGGAAGAGGTGATTTGGGGAGTGAAGCCTAAGGATGTTTTAGTAGTAATGTAGTGAAGTTTTGCCTGATGCAGTTTGTTCTGAGAATGCATTTGCACTCATCTACAGAACATTTTCCTTTCAAGCACCATACTGCCCAGGTACAAGGCTGAATAAATGACAAACTGCTCAAAACTGTGCATTTTCTTCAAACTGGTAGGAGGGTTTCTTTCCAATCTGACCTCTTTAAAAAAGAAAGAAAGCAAACAACTTTGAAAATTTACCATGTCAGATGATGGTTCGGCATTTTTAGCCTCTGATATACCTATTTTCTAATTTTTTTAAAAAATCTGTTATGGGTACATCATACCAGTCATTTTTGCAATGTGGAGGTGTATACACTGCAGCAGGGTATATACAAGTGTTTGGGTTTCATTCTTCTCATACTGAACAATCTCTCTCAGAACCTTCCTGATTCTCTGCTCTCAGTGTCTCTTAACTGTGGTTTTGTCTTTGTGAGATAATTGCACACTTGGATAATCAAAGACTGACCAGCTTTCCCAGGATCACACAGGAAGCAGTGGAAAGGACATACAAATTCAAAAGTCCACCTTACCTACCGAGTCACCACTCGTTTACAGAATCAAATCCTTTATTTCCATCTCATCTGCACTTCCTTCTTCAATTCTGCCTTGTAAGCCTTGGAAGGGCTTCTCATTTATCCACATGGTAAAAACCTCTTCCTTATTTCAGATCTGTTTGGGCCTTATCTCATTGCCAAAAACATCTTCACAACTGTGAGCTTTTACTTAGGTCAATAATGAGGCTTCATTTTTCCCAGAGCCACAAAAGACTTTCTGCAAGAACACTAAAAATAAAGTAGCCACAAAGAGAGATGCTCTCTTGAGACCTGTCTTTGGTGGCAGCAACACAGTGTGAGCTTTTGATCCTCTACAAGACTTTTATTCACAGATCAGCTTGGCTTCATGTCAGCAATAATGGAAGTGATGTTATTTTCCATTTTCCAATAACACCTTTATGGCATTATGTTATTTTTCATTTTCAGGTAATACTTGCAGTAAGACATAAATCAAGCCAAAGCTGGGAGAGGACTTGATTGAAAGACAATTTCCCTAGCAGTGAGTGAGTGACCTTTCTTAAAAGTTCAGAAGCTGTGCTGGAAACCATTCATTCATTTTATCAAATAACAAATAGGTACATTCAACTTTGACTTGTTGCCAGCACCTCGGTTCCTCACATTCAGTTTCGGTATCATGCACAGAATAACTAAAATAATTGATTACAACTATTCTCTAAAAGTGGTCCAAAATCAACCCCCTATTTTGATGTCAGGATCTGAATATTAAAAATAACTTCTCAACTTCTCTCTGCACCCTGGTTTATTAATGACTAGCAGTAAGAGATTGAAACATCCAAGAGTTTCCACAATAGGTGAAACTGCTCTCTCAAGTCTATATAGTGGATGCAGGCAGACTCTGTAATTTCATCTTCTCTACCAATTTATTGAAGCCTATAGGGATATAACCCTTACAGAACTTTGACCTTTTATGAAGGAAGGCAGAACAGGAAATGCCAATGTATCTGAGCTAAACAAAGGCAGCCTTAGATGCACAATAGGCAGAATTCCATTGTTCCCTTCCTCTTCCTTTACCCTTTCTGTTCATTTCATCCTGTACAAATAGATTTAGGTCATCTCTTTCTTTAATTAAAGATAAGTCACTGGTTCTATACCTCAAGGACAAATACCATTAATTATGTTTCATTCTGCTTGTCTAATGCATTTGGCTGTATTTTTGCTTATACCCATTTGTTGAATGATCTTTCTTTTTTTTTTTAAGAGTGCAAGCTTTAAGTAGATTATGTCTTTTCTGTCAATATTACCCAAGACCCATAAAAATTTGGGTTTTTGTTACAAATAAAAGTTCATTTTCCAATTAAAAAAAAATAAATAGAGATAACTTGGAGCAGTACTCACGGCATTTTTTAAAGTAAAATTTTCAGTTATTTATGTAAAATTGCTTTAAGCATAGTGATACTGGAGGTTTTCAAGATGTAATTGGACAGGGTGCTAGATAATCTCATGTAGGCTCCCCTTGCCTACATGACGCTGGACCAGATAAACTTTTGAGGTTCCTTCCAATATTGCTCGATTCTTCACCACTTCCTCCTTCACCTTTCAAAAGCAGAAGCTTCTCCAGTAAACATTCTTTCCATTTCAATCCTCAAAACCATATTTTTGAAGTGAAAATGAGAAAGAGAAGAACTCAAAATACAATGTTCAGTGGTGCCAAAAGCTTGTAACAAAGGCAGATTTCCAGCTGAAACCAGTTTTAATCAGCATAGTTGATGCCAAGCTTTTGAGATGGTCAAAATTCTTGAATGACCAATGCAATGACTGTAAATACACACTGAACCCCAAATTTGGTCCCTAATCTTAATTAATCCCTAATAAAATGCTGTGCAAAAAATAGTATTTTTTATGGGCCATGTAAGGATCATGAAGGTCACTGTCATGGAGTACAGTGCAGCTCACAGCATCCATTCCAGAGCTCCTTAACTCTTAAACTACATTGTAGATAAGATAATACATTTTCCATTCAAAAAAGTTGAGACAGTGTTCCTGAAATTTTCATTAAAAATACTTCATAAACTTTATGGCAATTTTTCTAAATAAAGTATTCATATGAGGTTTTGTGGGATTTACTTAACACCAGTAATTACAAATCTGTGAATCCTAGTGCAAACCTATTCCCAGGCATGGACTGTATTTATATTTGGTGGCACAATATTCAGGCTTAGGTATCTAAAGTTAGAATTCCAAATCCATGCACAAAGGAATAAAAGAAGAACATACTGATTTTAGACTGTACTTGCTCTAAGCAATGAGCAGAACAGATAAGTGTAAAAATACAGGTGGGGAGGTGGGGGAGAGAGGAATAGAAATCACAAAAAATGGAAGTTATGTTATTTCAGGAAAATCAGCAGCATAGAATTGATGGATGCTGGTTAGGTAAAAGAAGCAGCTACTGAGGAATACTTTCTGCATTGAACTCAGGCAAAAAAAAATTGGTTGAACCATTATATTTCATTGAAGCTAAGTAAAACCAGAGAGGTAAAAATAAAATAGAAACAGCCCCAAAACACAATGCGACTGTGACCCTTGAGTGGATGAAGAGCTCACTGGATTATTCCCGGTGCAGACATAATGGAAAGAGGTGCAAAAGCATATTTCAGTGAAATAAAAGAGCAGTAATAGCAAGGCTGTTATCTTAGCTGAGTTTAAACAGCTGAAAATTAGATAAGAAACCGAAATGTGACAGAATTGAGCTCATGAAGTTTTTTGATAAATGGTTATGAGAAATATACCTGTCCTGGTAGACAGACCCAGGTTGGTGAACAGTATGAAGCAACATTCCTAGGCAGTGAAACACAATTATCTAAACCATTACAATGACATTGTAGCCTGACACAGCTTTAACTCAAGATATTTAGTCCTTGCCTAAATCCCAGGCACAGAATCAATATAGACAAATCAACATCCCAAGGTATAATCTACAAATAACTTTTTTATTTTGAAGACTAAAAGAGATCAAGTGTATGGACAAAGTTATTTTGTGACAGTCAGCCTCAGTGCTGGAGATGTTAATTTATTGGTATAAAGATATAGTTCAACTTTCAAGAGTGGAACCTGCAGACCTGATCCCAACTTGGACATGAAAATTGTTGAGCTGCAGTGGTCCTGAAGAAATTTCAAAAGAACAATCTGCTTTGGCTATGTAAGAGGGCTGTCAGCTGTTTTATGCTAATATTGTATAATGCACTTTTACTATGAGCTGGAAACATATCTCTGCAATTAGTTCAGTGAATTGAGTATTCCAAAATAGAAGTATTAGTAGCAAAAACACAGTGATTAAACCATGTCTAACATGGGAGAGAAACAGTTTGGCCTCAAAAATGCTCCCTGAGGAACAGAACACTGAGGAACAGAACACTTTGCTTCATAAAAAGGTGTGATGAGCACAGAGGTGGAGGTACACTGCATTGTACTGTTCAATGTTTTTTCTGGGAAGCTACTGGGTAAACCATCTCAGGCAGTGGAACAGGCATAAATGTCAAAAGGAATGATGCACAGCTAGCTGCTAACTCATGGAAGCAGCTAAAACTACTCACTGATAAAGTTACACCTCTTCTTTCTTTCAACCAAGGTGCATATTTACACCATGCTGAGCACAGTGATGACATGAAAGCAATTAAAGAGACTCCACACTATTTTATAAACTGTAATACACCTCTTTTTTTTTACCCAGAGATAATTTCATCCATCATTGACTGTAGGCACCTTGGGAAAGTCTATAGGAACTGCTGCTAAGCACAGTAGTGTATCAGAAGTTATAGCTAAACAGCAGACAAAAGTAAGCTTCTTCTTAGCCTGCAATTAAAGAGAAGGCCTTATGAACAGAAAATTAAATTTCTGCAGCTGCAGTTTGTCAGTAGTTCTAGTCTAAACAATTTTTGGTCAGAGGAAAACAGGAGCCTGTCTTCCTTACATGATCTATTACATGCATTAAATCTAGTACATTGCTCTGATAAATAGCACTTTAGCTTTTATAACTAGTATTTCTGTCTGTACTTTTACCTACATAAAAATGCATTAACTAGATTTCCTGTGTTCTGCATTTATTTATCCTGCATTAGACAGGTAACTGTAAATGCATTATTACCACAATCCAATCACAGCAAATATTATGGAGCGTTTGGGAAAATATTTCACCTCCTCATTTGCAGCAATTGACTTGATAAAGTACCTCATCTGCAGCCCTTGTATTTTATTGTAAAATTATTAGCTTGATTGGTTACTAGGATATAGGGTCTGAACATCTTCAACTGGAGAAAATTGCTACAGGAAGGAAGGTGCTTTGCCTTCTTCTGAGGCAGCCTAATTTGATGTATTACAGGATTTTATGTGAGATATATATTCCATTCATATGGGAAGTGCAACTTTCCAAACATTTCCCTGTGAGGGCTGTGTCTTTGAAAAGGATGACCTGCCAGAGCTGACGGTGTCACTCAGAGCCTTACAGAGCAGAACTCAGATCCACCAGGCTTCAGGCATTCAGCAACGTTTTGCTTGTTCCTTGTCTCTGAACACTCATCAAACCAGGAGCATTGTTGACATCTGGAAAATAAGGTAACAGATTATATCAGAAAACTACTGGTGGAGTCAGATATGCACCCAGAGGGATCTGGGATGGTCACTGTGGCCCAGGAGCTGGCGGATAACCAACCCCTCCTCCAAGGCTGAAAAGGCAAAGACCAAAGACATTGTTAAACCAAGGAGTGCCACTGCCCCTGAGAAAACCATTGATGCCTCAGGTCAGCAAACACAATCAGGAGACAGCAGTCATCTAATTCTGTGTATTAGCTGGTCTCAAAAAAAAAAATTAAAATTACAGTGCTGGAGGCTTGGGTACTACCACACTGAAACATCAGGGGTTTTATTGAATTTTAAATGGCAGTAGCATTGAGCACTTATGAAAATTATCATCTTCTAATATCATAAAACTATCTGAAATACTCAAATTTGCATCCATGTCTGCAAAATGTCTTCATCAAAATTGCCTGAAAACATCAGCATTTCTATATGGTAAGTATGCAAGACTGCAAGACAATGAGAATTTATCCATTTTCTGAATTCAATATTTTCATTAATCTTCCTGATTTGCGTCACACAAATTTATGCCCCACGTATGATAATCTCTCTAAGCAATTCCTTCTACCTGCTGGATTGCCTTTCTTAGCCTGTGGTCTCTCTGTTACTTAAGGCAAGTTTCACTCTTTTGAAAATAGTTCACTTGCAACAGACAGCGTTTCTGTTTGTTCAAGGGTTTGATAGTCCTCTTTATTACTGTTTACCACAAGATTTTTATATGTCATATAACATGCTTGGCTTTTCCTGGGAGCTCTGAAGTGGCTGTTCTGGACTTTGTAGGCATATTTCTATTCCTCAGTTTTTCTCCTTTTCTCTTTTTGAAGGTCAAGAATCACAAAATATTCTGCAAGAATAAAAGGCCCCAAAGGTGCACAACTCACAAATTCCACGTAAAATATAATTTTGTCCAACTTTATGACAATAAAGACAGACAATTCATTTCAGTTTTCCTAGTAGGAATGTGGGTAGAGGCTATTAGCTCTCAAAATCCTGGAGCAATACACAGTATCAAAGTAAAAACCTGACTTCTGCCATAAACAAACTTTCTCCTCTAAGAAACACTTTGATTCACAAGTCTATTGAGCAAAATCAACATGAATACTCGAAAACAATCCTTATGATTTGCAAGAGGGAAGGTAAGAGAAAACACATACAGAAAAAAAACCCGAGGTAATGCAATAATGAGAGTCTCTGTTTTGATGGTCCACTATCTACCCCTGCAACCCTTCATCACCACCTGAGTACTTTTGCCAGGCTGGTTGTGAATTACTATTCTGTATCATTTAATGCAGCCTACCTCATTATAGTCCTCTTGACAGCACAGAAGAGATGATCTGACAGAGTAAGCCCCCAGAAATAAAAGATATTTTAGCAGAAGAGAGCTTCTTTAAACAATATGTTTCTGAAGGGAAATTCATCCAGGACAAGAGCAGCAACAAAGTAATTCTTCAACAGTTAAGACATGAAATGCAAACTATTGTGTAAAGCACAACTTAGCCAAATTCCGTATGGAAGACTGAAACGCAGCACTACGGGCAGATTTGTAATAAGGCATCAGGGCCATTTAACAGTGTTCTTATGTAACCATCCCAAATGGGATATCTGTCAGTTAAATGGGAGTCTGTCAGTCTAATGACAAACTTGAATTTTTGGGATGATTAAAAATTGAAAATTAATCCAAACATAACCATTTGGATGATGAAATTTTGAGCCTGCTCATTGCCAGAAACTTATTAAAAGTTTATTTAATGTATCTCTAGTATCTATGCATCTATAGAAGATCACATAGAACTTGCATTTTTGAGTTTAATCATTGCTGCAGCAGATGTTATTATGTTTCCTCAGTAGAATCAAATAGGTCCAAGAGTGACCTGGTTTAGTCTAGATCAGCAATTTCCAACACATTAGGTCTGTCTGGAGCTGTTCATGTTTTTTGAGGGGTTATGCTGTTTACATCATGTCCTGAAACATTTTTAAACTGCAAATTGCAGTGTGAACAAACCTTCATTTGCAACCAATGAAAATTTGTTTTATGAGTCAGGCATGATGCAAATTAATTAATTAATTTAAAATAAATGTTGGATCTTTATTTTGGGGTTTCCTACTTTGGTTTCTTTGCAGTTGCAACATTAGCAGGTATTTTTACTAAAGCACAGCTTCCTCTTCTTATAAATTAAATCCAGCAATCATATGACTTCATGATCTGAAATCTAAATAAATATTTAGATTACTATTAATTTTAATATTTAAATTAGAAGACATTTTATAAGACTGAGAAATTTAAAAAATGGGCTGATTAACATGATAGGTGGCATAAACAGTCGAAAATGTATTTTCCCTCTAAGAATTACCTTAAGAATTGTAATTTAGCCAGTGAGGAATTGTGCTGCTCTTTGTTGGCAGAAGCAATCCATCAGTCCCTGGAAGAGAGACACTATGTCTCAGCAAAGAAAATATTCCACATTGTTACCTCCCTGCAACTGCCCTGCTCCACAGCAGAAGGGGACATCACGTCCCATTAGCAGTATGTTAGTGACACCTACCTAGAAACAAAATTTTCAGTTTTCAGAGCTGATGGGTATTGGATTGTCCTTGAGGTTAGGGTCACAGGGGGATCTTGGTGAGTTGGAAAGTTTTGTTTGTTCTTCATATTCCCGAATAAAGCAGGTTGTTCAAAGCAAGGCTCTAAAACAACAGCCGTATTAAGTTGTGGGATGACACACAACTCTAAAGCAATCAATATTTCCTCAGGCATTCAAGCAAGAAAAATTATTTTTGAAGTTGTCAATCAACTTCTTCATACCAAGAAGTGACATTATGTCTAAATCACAAGTAATCTTTCTTGCCTTTAATGCCTATAGTACTGCCTACTGTTTAATTTCCATTCATTTTTGCTAGAGATTAAGAAAAAACAATTAGAAAAATTGTACTGTGACAGTTCTAAGAATCAATTTTTTCTAGAAACCAGATATGTTTATGGTTTGGAAGGCCTGTTTTCTCACATTAGCTAGCATGATATAGGGCCATAATGACCCCTTTTCTACCTTGAAGGGTCTGAAAAAAATTCATTTTCAAGTGAGTCAAATTTAACAATGTACATCAAATATACTTAGCAAAAAGCTGTCTAAATAGAGATTAACAGACATATGCATTTTCACAAATAATTTTGGTATCTGGAATCGGATTTTTCTGTCTTGCCTTCCCTACATCTTCTTGAGGCAATTGTAGGAGAAATAACTAGAAAAGCAACATTGGCAGCATATTAGAAAAATGATGGTTCCAGATGGTATAAAGAATACTCTCCTGTTGAAAATCTATAAAGACTCAGAGCTACAGACAAAAAGAATGAGATATAAAAATATTTTATAAAATCCAAAAGCATTCTAGTCTAGTAGCTTTATCTGCAGAGTTAACAAAATACAGTTGAAATTTGAAGGTAGAGATTGTAACAGGTCATGTTCTTAGCATTGCTGACCCAAGGTGAAGTCCAAGTTGCTCCAAGATATATTGGTGTCAATATCTTCAACAGGATAATATTATATTCCCTACTTTTAATAATGTTCTCAGCTTGACACCATCAAATTATTATATGTTTCTTTTGACAAAAGTAAAGTTTGTATTTCTCAAAAGTCATTACAAATGACATTTGCATTGCCTCATTTTTACCCTTTATATTTTAATAATAAAAGGGACAGGTTTACTGGAACATAAAATCTAACCTACCAGTGTCCAGAACGACCATCTCCCAGGAAAAGAGTGGACTCTTCACCAACCCTGTCATTAATAACATTAATTTTCTGTGTGTGCTGTGGTTTCCACAGAGGTGTTTAGATGCTGACACAAATCTGAGGTGAGTGGAGGCTGTGGGAATCTTTGCGTGGGTGTGCAATAGCCAGGCTGCTGCGAGTGAGCGTGACTGATGTGCAGATAGCAGGCTGTGTGTGGAGAATGATAAACAACGGGGGGAAGATTAGTGCACACGTGAAAGGGAACTTGCTTTCCATTGCCTGACTTTGCAGCACACCCCCTCTTTCAAGGTTATCTCCTCTCTCCTCCCCCCATATTCGATTACACTTGACAGTGATGAGTGCTGCAGCCAGATGAGACATACTTATTTGCTGAACAATCCCAGAGGACTTTGAAAGACAGAACAATCCCCCAGCCAAGGAATGACTTAGGTCTCCAGGATACAAGTTAGGCATTTTTAATTTTTTTTTTTTTTTTTTTTAGAAACAGAGGTTCAAAGCAGCTGAGGTCGAACCCAGCAGACTGAGCAGATTGTAGACTGAGGTCAAACACAGCAAATATCCAGATTGTCAGTTTTAAGGGATGACTTTGAATTTATCCAAAAGTCCTGCTGCACCAAAATAAAACATTTGCAGACCAATCCTTCCTGGGACTTCTGTTTTCAGTGATCCACTGCAGTCACCAACCATACATGAGGTACCCCAAGGCTGGCCAAGAGACACAGGCAGACAGTACAGTGCAAACACAAAGCTCTGGCAGGCAGGGACTCAGAGGAGCCTTTGGGATCTCCTGGCCCTGGCTGCACCCTGGCAGTTTTCCTCCTTTGAGTTAGCAAAGGGACATCAATTCCCCCTTTCTCTCTTTCTTCCTGAGGCTGTGAAATTTTGCACAACTGTTGTGGGAGTGTCAGGGAAGGATTCTGAAGCCCATTCCCAAGCCCCTTCTGTTCTTTTGCGTCTTAGCATTTAAAAATATTCCCTGTAGAAAATGACTGGGAAGCTTATTTCTCAAAAAATCCTGCTTACATCATTCCATGAAGGGAGGATGAGCAAGACCAATTAAAGATGTTAAATTCATTATAATTGTTGGTCACTTTAATAAAAAACTCTATATTCAAGTGGCTGTTCCATTTTACTGTGTTCATGAATTTTTTCCCATGAAAACATTAATTACTTTGGAAATCAAAATATGTATACATGTATATATATTTATATGTGTATGTATACAGATACAACAGAGGGCAGGTTTAAATTAAATATTAGGAGGAAATTCTTTGCAGTGAGGGTTCTGGGAGACTGGAACAGGTTGCCCAGAGAAGTTGTGGGTGCCCCATACTTGGTAGTATTCAAGGCCAGGTTGAATGGAGTTCTGAGC
The DNA here is from genome assembly GCF_021018805.1 of Prinia subflava. Lineage (NCBI taxonomy): Eukaryota > Metazoa > Chordata > Aves > Passeriformes > Cisticolidae > Prinia > Prinia subflava. The sequence continues at coordinate 52,112,363 of NC_086251.1, read as the reverse complement.
AGCCTGGTCTAGTGTAAGGTCTCCCTGGCCATGGCAGGGGAGTTGGAAATAGATGATCTTTAAGATCCTTTCCACCCCAATCCATTTGGTGGTTCTGCAAAATTCAGTAAAATTTCTAAATTCTCAAGAATTTATTACACTCCATAGCAATTTGTTTCAGGGAAACTTACTGTCTTTATTTACATTTTATTTTGCGCTGGGCAGTTTTCCAGCTACTAACCTCTGGTGATTTTATATCTAGATTTGAAGTGATGAGGGTATTTATAACAAGGATTTAAAACATTATGCTGAAAGAAGGTGACACTAATAGACACTAAACTTTCCAAAGCTACTATTATTTTTCAAGTGTTGTGACTCTTCTAACATGTTTTACTTGAGTTCATTATAGATGATACAGCATTCTTCATAAACTCTTAGAAAAGTCTTGAAGTTTCCTGGCAGTATTTCTGTGCCAATGCCTGTTATTTATCCAGGTTGAACTGGAATGTACTGGAGGATCTAATCTTTGTTCTGTTTGGTGCAATAAAAATATTGTCCATATAAAGTTACCAAAAAACTGTTATACAATCAATGACCAACTGAGCAATGGGATCAATCTTGCCCCAGACTTTTACCTGGTGGTGCAGCAAATGTACAAATATCTGCTTCACTGGACTCTTTCTCTCACAGTTCTGACACATACCCTTCACATCGAATGAATTTTAAAATATTCAGTTCAAATCCCATAAAAGGGCAAGGCCAAAGACTTCAGTCACATTACTGCTGAAATTCAAAGTTCAGCCTTGACTGTACTTTCTTTCCCTACTGCTGCAGAGGTTATTGTTAGCAATAATTTTACTGAGAAAAGAAGAAGGTGGATTAAAAAAAAAAAAAAAAAAAAAAAAACTTAAAAAAAGAGAAAGAATGAGTGATTAAATAGCAGTGTTCTGCAAGATATACTTAGAATCAATCATTTTACTGTTTCCTCAAGTATGCTAGTGATCATAAATCCTGTATCTTTCCCCAAGCTCAGAGGTTGTGCCAGCCCTTCATTCTGAGAAACTTCATGTGTCCTGTACAGGACTTCACAGTAGGATTATGGATTCAGGATAAAGCTCTGCTCAAAGAGGGGCAGGAAGTCAAAGGAGATTTTTTTGGTACAGCACACCAGTGTGTGCAAAAAGAAAAGCAAGCCTTGAAAATAGAGAAATGGAAAAGGAGGTGGAAATAAAAGAAATTATTGGTAGCTCATGATAGACATTTTGTTTATTGAGTTCTTCTGCCTTGACTTACACTCATTTGGTAACCTTAACTGGAATTCCATTGGGCTAAATTGGAATTGAACCCTAACATCTGGAAAAATGTTTTTTAATCTTCAAGATTCATAGGCAAAAGAGATATGCACACACAGCTGTCAAGTATTTTGTCTCTCTAACCTCCCAGTTGTAGGTATGGCAATGGCTAAATCAAAATCTGCAAAAGAAGTTATGTTTTTTCTCATGTCATCTCACTGGAAAAAAGTTACATTTCTCATAAGAAATGCACTGGTCTTTCTCTTTTCCTAATACATGCAGGAACTGACATATAATGCACATTTGCATTTGGTTCAAACTCACCAGTCTGCTGGTAAGATATAATGGAGCTCGAGGGGAGGAATTTGTTAGTCAAAATATCTTATCATGGAAAAGCTGTTCCAGAATTCTGCAATGGCCTTGCTGCTCTGGGAAAAAAACAAAACAAAACAAAACAACAAAACCAACAAATTAAACCATACAAACAGCCCCATCCCCCCATAAACACCACAAAAACGTACAGAAGAGAAGCCAAACATTTTCCATGTCACCACTGGTTAAAACAAACGGGAACAGCAGCAGGGATGCTGTTACAAGATGCTGTGTTTACAGGAGCCACTCTGCTACTGAAGAAACAAAAAGTCATGGGCTACAAACCTCTGCTCTATATCTGCACCTTGCAACTGTTAGAAGCAATGAGTGATAGATTCCAGAGCCTGCTTTTGAGTTTTGAATTCAGTGTCAGTCCAGAGGCATTAATCATTGCCTTTCAAGAAGCAGGGCCTGTTTTTTCTGGTGAGAGGAAGATTCTATGGTTAAGTTTGCCTGGGATGCTGTGAAGTTCTGCCTCCTTGAACAACCAAGTTCTTGCACATTGTACAGTAATCAAAACTTTGTGGGAACAATAACCCCAAATCTCCTGAGAGCTGATAAGTTGTAAGGAGGAGCTTCTGAGCAAGCCCACTCTGGCTGGGATGCAGGTAGGAACTCAAAAGCAGCACTTCAATAACTTGATGTAGCCAGTTATCCTTCCCTCTTCCCCGACACTTCTTTCTTCAAGTCAAGGCATGGGGTATGGCTGAACATTGTCCATCTCCCCACCTCAGGCTGGCCAGGTAATGCTGCAGAGTAGGGGAAATATCACAGCTCACCTCTGTCTCCACATCAGAGATGAAAGAACCAGGATCTGGGCAAATCAAATCAACCAAAACCTGACTACGCAGAGGAATTTCCAACTGACAAATAGATCAGAGACCTCTCTCTGTCCTAAAGTGTTCTTGGGCAAAAGACAAAATATGTTCCAAAATGCAGGGCTAAATTTATATATGCATTGCAATACTGCAGATATAATAGGCTTTTGGACCATGATATACAATTTTGTGTTGGTCTTTCCAGACAGAATCGTAATACTTTAAATGTTGATATAACTAAAATATAAAAATGGTGAGTTGTTCTACATATTAAGTATACAGATACATGTGGATAATTTTATAACCATAATTGCCTCTCCTCATAATTGCAGTGGTTTGACATCAATGAAACTCCAAAACTGTGTGTGGTTTTATGTAGTAAATATATAGATACATATGGATGATTTTATAACCATAATTGTGTCTTTATAATTGCGTTGGTTTGTGTACACACACAAAAAATGCGATGCTTAATAGTCTTTCTCCCAAAGTACCAAGGGCAAAACAAAATACATAGTTTTTCACATTTGTGAGATCCCTTTGGGGACATTCCTACACTCTTTTCTTAGGGCTGGAGCTCTAGACATAGCATCCAAGCACCAGGACAGTAGCAGTACTGCAGATTGACTGTAATCAGAGCCTTGTCCCCCTTAAAGAGAATTCAGTGGGTGTTCCAAATAGGAAAGATTTTTGGCTTAACTCAGTTTTATACCTATATTCACAAACAGTGCTGCCTCAATCGCTTTCAGTCTCAAGTGTGCATGACTAACTGGTAATTTCCTGCATTTGTGACATTCCATGATCTTGCTTGATGCTGCCAAAGTTTGCGACTACACAGAAAAGCAGTGGCAGGTTGAAAGTGAATGACCCCCGGTAAGTTATTTTGAAATTGCCAGACTTTGCTCTGCAAGTTTAGTCTCTCATAGCAACGTGGGCAGCATATCATTCTGTGCTGGCTTCATTAAAAGAAAACGATTCCATCTTTCAGTTAAAAAAAAAAAAAAAAAAGAAAAGCTGTAACTGTTGAAGCAGCATGCACCTAATAAGCTACTTCTAAATCTGGCTCCATCATTTCAGTCTGTGGACTAGCAGAACACAGCTTGCAGAATCCTTCTCAAGTAAGTATTGCTTTCTCTTTACTGCATGTTTTCATTTTTTTATTTAAAATTTATAACAGGTAGTAAAGAAGTCTTCAGCACTGAATTAGTGGTGCTGCAATATGACAACTGTATGCCTGCTTTAAACAGGAATTAAAAGATCCTGTTGTTTCATTTGGCAGACATTACTGTCTTTAAAAGGAAATAGTTAATACATTAAGGTCCAAGACAGCAAATTATATGGATGGAGCTTCCTAAATCTGCAGTGCTGGAAAGCTAATGAAAGGATCTATAATTGACTGTCATGATAGGAATTTTTAAAATGAGTTATGTATCTTTTGTTTGCATAATGCACATCATGGAACATGTCTATTTGATCTCATCAAAACTGGAATATGTATTCGGAATATGCTACTGGCCATTAAGTATGAAATTATCAAAAAATTTTGTATCTTCAAGAAGGGAAAAATTTCAGGCAATGGCATTAATATTAATAAAGCTAATATGTACACATTAAACCTAGCTCAGATTTGTATTAAATGATGAAGGAAAATACATGTAATGCATGACTTTGTCTAATTATATAAAGTATTAGTCAAACATTGATAAACCCTACAGAATATAAATGAAATAATTGTTTGTATGAGAAACAACAGAAATGCATAACATTTGCCAAAACAAGCAGCACATACTGTAGCATGCTTTCTGCAAGAGTATCTAAACAGCTCTGATGGACGTGTCTCTTTAAGATAATGAATGAGGTGGGACTACAGCCGTGGAAGGAAAATAAATAACAATATTTTGCTTCGTGTTTAGATTGCAGCTGTTGTAATAGAAAAGAACAGGCAATGCACAGGGCTACTTTTACATTTGGTGTGCAAACACACATATCCAGATACAAATAGACCTTTTTTTTTTCTTATTTAGTCATACCTGCTTATCACCAGTTCCTGTGACATGCAACTTGGATTGCAAACATGCAGGTTTGCAGCCCTCAGAAAAAATATGTGATAGCTGCATCTGAGGCAGCACCAGAACTAAAATTCTGAAAACATTTAGCACAAGCATATCCTATACCTCCAAGTAATATTATTTGTCATAGCTTTTTATGAAGGGAAAATTCTGCTGCAAAAAAATTCACACTGTTTAGTTAACTTCTGCAGAAAACTACATAAATACTTCCCTCCTGCTCGAGTTATCCATCCTCCAACAACCCATGGTAACAACAGTCAAGAAATTAGCATTTATTTCTCTCAGTTATTTTCAAATTACTCATAACAATAAATTTTAAAACATACTTCCAGCCCAACTCATTAATATGCAGGCAAGCTTTTTTTAACCAAACTTTTTCAGGACATATTGAAGCACGAAACTGGAATAATCATTTCCTTATTTACTGTGTAATAGATAAAGAAGGGTTTTTGGCAGTTTATGTATATGCAGGGATAAAGAATGGAAACCAAGATAACAAAATTGCTGTGTTCCAGGTATGGTGAACAATAATATATCCTTCCTTTTACAAACAAAGTTAAGCTTCCCAAGGGCCAGCTCTGAAGAGCCTAATAAATTAGAAGTCAATAATGGAGAAGTTTAATCTGACGTTTCACAGCCCTTCCCAAAATCTCAGCAAAACACAGCATAGTAATAAGAAGACCAGTAAATAGTGATATTTATGGTACCATCCCCACAAGACTAAAGGAGACATCAGTGAGCAGAAATGCCACTAACAAGCTTAGACCCCTTCCACAGCTGTTGCACTTTATCAGCTAGAGGAAACAATCTTTGATAACAATTTCTGAGACGGACTAGGAGGGTGAGGAAGAAGAGACAGAGAACTGCCTTTGGATGGCCTTCAAAGGGAAATGGTGACTTCATGATTGAGGGGATTGCCCAAGTAAAAAGGCTTATTCCTTCCTTAAACTTTGTCATTTCCTAATCCTGCAAAGGAATGATCCTATAAAATCCCACAAACCCAGTAGAGGTCTATTGCTCTTACAAAGTCCCCCCTGTGTAGGGGGGGCAGGATTTGACCCACTACAAAGAACTGTGAATTTTTGTATTATGCTTCGGAAAAACTTCGTCTGACATATAATTCACTAATTTGGATAACCTCATTGGACAGGGGAAAAAAAAGAGAGAGAGAATATAGCAACAGCTTATTCCTTTGTGGTTTATGCATTTAACAAAGACTTACTTCTAGTCTTAAACTCTTCCCTGTGTTTAACATTTAATTAGTAGAATTGCATATTCCTGCAGATATAAAAGAAAGATGAAAAGAAAAACAATGCTGTATTGAAAGGTCTCTTCAAAATCCTTGAAGCATCAATGGGAAGGACTTTGGGTAGCCCTAGCTCACCACTAATGTGATATAAGATCAGAAAGGGACATTATATGACTTCAGAGAGTGCAAAGCCTTGCAGATGTGGCATCCAGCATGAATTTAGGAATGGATTAAAGTAAAATAAACTGGTATATAAAATATAATTATTTTTAAAACATAACATAATTAATGAGAGATGTGGGAAATATTTTCATTCCACTTGAAGATAAAGACAGTGTATTTTTCTCCTAAGCCTGATTTTGCATGAGAAACTAATTCCATTCCTCCTCTCATTCTTCCTCTTTACTGTCTTAAATTTTTTCATGCTCTTTTCCCCTCTTCTTAATGATGGTAATGATCATAATAATAATGATGATGATTACTATAATAGTAATTATTATGATTATTATTGGGAAAAAAAAGAGAGAAAAGAGAGAGGAAAATGAGAAAAATGGTATACTTAATTTGGAAAGCCACATGACACAGCCAGACTAACTCAAAGGACATGTTTAAAGACTAGACACAAAGGATTTGCCATTTTCCTAAAAGTACACATTTTCAAGGAGCAGTGGAAGAAACTAAGACTCCTCATCTGTGTATTCTCAGAAGGATCAATTGTTTTACTGTCTTTTCACCAAGCACCCACAAAGTGAACTGGAGACACAGAATCAAATGCTAGTGTAATGCAGATGACCTACAGCTCTGCCCATCCTACAGCACGGCTGCAAAAACGGTACAGCGTGTGAAGAGGAGCTCATGGAGCAGCTGGCTAAGGCAGAAACTGAGCAAGAAAAAGATGATGTTGGCAGAGGATAGAGAGCATTTTGAGGACTCATTCACAGTCAAGGTACGCAGCCGCGGTTGGTCACTTAAACACAAATCTGATAAAGAAATTGTTATTCACAGATGCTATTGACTTCTGTTAGCTAGGAAGTTCTATCTCTCTTGGATGGGGACAAAAATTTCTCAGGCAGGTAGTACCACAAGATTTTAGTGCTAAGAAGTTCCAACATGAAGGAAAAGCTATAGTGTTTATGCTCTGAAGCTTGGCCTAACTAATCTCTTCCTCACAGTGTAGATCAGCCTCATATCATTTTGTATTCCTCTCTTCCAAGCAGTCCATTGTCTGGACTGTGGATGAATAAAAAAATCACTTAAAACACTTGGAAAAAAATACAGTCTGCAGTTTCATTTTTCTGTCTTTTCTCAGCAAGAGTAAAATTTCTCTTCATGGGAGAGAAAAAGTCCCTTGGTAATTAAGGCAAGCCAAATGTCATTATCTGTTGCCTTATATATATATCTTTGAAAAACTTTAAAGATATGCACAGTAACGTGCCTACAGTGCCATTCTATACTGCTAGGGAGCAGACAACACAACAGCCAGCATCTTACAACTGATACAAATTTGGCTGCTTGCACAGTAATGGAAGGTGCTCTGACAGGATGATATTGAGGGCAGTAAGGGCCTGTGTCCAATGGAATGTTGTGCTGGAATTGGAAAAAAACCCAGTATATGAAAACATTTTGTGCTTGCATTTTTGTCTTTAATCTTTCATTTATTTTTAAAGCTATAAATATAGCTTGCATTTTTAATTGGGTGTCTGTCTCTAATTTTACTGCAGCTGTAGCATTTGCCAGAGAGCAGTGGCTCTGTTTTCAGGGTGGTGCAGGATTTATACCAAAAACCATCTCTTCTCTAATGCTCAGCACTTCTTACAGGCCTATCACACCTCTGTCTAGTATACAGCTATAAATTAAATGAATCAGACTTATGGGTGTTGACAAGAAAGATGACACAGCAATTTGTTGCCTTTACTTTATCACCCTGTAGCTGTAAAACAGATAAATGTTTTACTCATCATGGTGGAGAGGTTGATTAATGAGAATTTACAGCAATTTGGATCCATTATATATTTAGATTTAGATTCAAGGCTGAATGCAGACACTGTCCACCATGCAGATTCCTGCATAGAAACATAAGTCTCTGTTCTTTAGGACACCACAGTAGCTTTTCACCTCATTTTCATGCCAACAAAACTGACCATTCCTTAAGAATCCACACTGATTTAATGGTGGCAGTACTGTTTGTCATGTTACAAATCTACCAACAACTTATGGAGAAACGACAAACCCATTTTAACTTGTCCCCATTAGCAGTCATGCATTAAAATAAAAGAACTGAATTTTCATTCTACAGGTCCTGAAGACAGCTGGATCTTATAGATTTAGAGCAAATGTCTGCTTAAATTCTCCTTAGGGCTCAAGCAGAATCTAGTGAGATAAAACCAATACATACAACACTGACTACATCTCCACTCTATTATAAATTTTTTGTTCCAAAGGGAAACAGAAATATTGAAGGTAATATTTAGTGAAATTGAATTTTTGCTGTGTGAGGCCTAGCATCCTAGAAATAGATATTATTCCCATTAATTTGAAAATGTGGTAGAATTTCTGGAGAACAACTAAATAGAATAATTCTGAGAAGTCTTTAAGGAAACACTGTCTTGCTGATGAAACTGGTGTAGGCTACCTTATACTAAAAGCAAATTTGTATTTGACAAGCATTACAGAAAAAAAGATAAAAGGAAACCATCTGTTGGAAGGAAATCCAGAGAGGAACATCTGTATTATTTAAAGGGATAAACTGAAGTGCAAAACTGAAAGATCCATAAACCACTTCAAAATTAACTGCATTAGTGTGAAGAGGACTGGATAACATGTGATAAAATTGTCATTAGAGGCAGAAGGGAAGAGTACATCTGAGCAAGAATGGGCACTGGGGGAGCTGGGATATAGCTATTTTAAGAGTGGAATAGCTGCTGAGGGATGTACACATCTTTAGGGCAAACTGAGACTTTGAACTGAATGCCATTTCTACAAACTCTAGTGAGTTTGGGCCTGGTGCTTAGGCAATATTTCTGAATAGCTGAAAGGCTGAGTGAGAACTAGGAACACAAATACAAATACCATTATAATGGAAAACTCATTCTTTGCTTCACCAAGAATAGCACAGACAACAGTGTTATTATTCATCCTAAAGCTTAGAATCTACTCACTGACTCTAAAAGGCTCTGGAACCAGTCTTAATTGCAACTAAAATAAGTCTCAATATTGTTTAAAAATCAGATTTAGTAGGTTTTTTCTTAAAAGTTTCTTATGACTCTCAAAATGTAAAAAACCTTCCTAGATTTTTACGTTTTTTAATATAGATAATCTGCTGAAGATATTCTTGTTCATGTATCAAAAGACATACTTTTAGATACAGAAAAACTTAGTACTAAAACTGTTGAATATTGTCTGCTTTGACCCAAAAATGATCGTATCTTCCAGAGCTCTACACAAAAAACTTCTAGTTGTCATAACAACATCCTGCAGCAGATACAAGATAGCTTATACTTGCTTTTAATACAATTAGCTAAAGTTAACATCTCCTGAAGATTAAAAAACAGGGATATTATTTAAAAGGGGAGGTGGTATTTTTTTTTACTTTTTAATTCTCACAAGTTTCAGCTTTTAACTTAAAATCTTCAGTCAATGGTCTGTAGAAATATTCCATGCATCAAGTCATATTTGCAGGTAACTCTGTTATTCTCCATGTTTATACAAAATATGCAGGTTTCTAATAATGTCTTCGTAAAATGACACTCAGAATATAAAGAAGCCTAAATTTAGAAAAATCCTGATGTGTTTTCCTAAGTAACAAGTTTACTAGCCAAATTCCTGAATGCTTCAATCTTGTCAAATGCAATAACGTAATACTAAGTCATTATGAAAGTCCCATTTAAGATATGGTCTTAACTATTATTCCTTTATAAATGTTCCAGATTCAACAGTCAGTTTACCAGGGAAGGATCAGTGTAACTGTTTATGTTCTTATATTAACACCAAAATAGAACAGAACATCTTAGCCATTCAACACACAAAGTTACAAACGATATCCACTTGAGTGCCTAGAAATGTTTGACTTACAAGCAACCCTTGATGGTGTCTGGAGATGCCCCCTTGATCATGGTGGCGTTATGCAAGATTGGGTATCATACAAGTACATAGAAAAGTACAGTCCTTTCCTAATTTAAAGAATACAGTCCCTTCCCAATTTAAAGGCCAGTTACTGGCAGCTACAGACCAAGGTGCAGGTGTTGAGCAAAGGTCAATGAACTAGATTATGGCAGAGCTGCTGATAAAGGAGCATCTGTTCTACTGTGAACTCTGTCACTTAGGTCAGTTTTCACTTGATTTGCACAGACATACTGTTTTATTCTTAAATGGCACCCACCATTTTTGAAGTAGGGAAAAATTAATCTATAGTGTTTTCTCTTAAGATTATTTTAATGTTAATATGACTGGTTTAGAAGAATTTAGTAATCTGCCAAGCATCTACCTAGCTGAGGCATATTGTAGTAATAAATAAGAGAAGAATTTAAGCTCTCTGAAGGTCTTTATTTCAAGAATACAGCCCAGACTACAGCAGCAAGTATTGCCATTCACAGACACACCTGCTTGCATTGGAACAGGAAATTCCCCATATCCACAATGTCTTCAAAGTGATTTAAATATATAAGGTGAAATAACTCGAACATTCAAAAAATAAGTCATTTAACGTATAGGAAATAAATCATAAACATCAATTATTAAAAATTTCAGGATATCAAATATTCAGATTTTTAAGCATATTTTGTTTTAATTTTCAGCTTCTCTATTTATACACATAATGGGAATAATTTCTGCAATACAGCTAATCTCCAGAGAATATTTTGGTGAATTTACTTAAGAGACAACACTGAAAGTCCACAAACAGAAAGTTTGTACTGTTACTACAGTAACAGTACTACAAACTTTGATAACCTCTGTTCTGACCAAGATTCACAGTGATTGATGTGAAAAGTTCTGTATCATTTTAGAAAGAGGAATAATTTTTCACTTTGCAGCTGTGGATAATTTTTTTCTTAATAATCAGATATGTCTGTGTCATATGTCTAGAGGCATTAAGCAGAAATCATCTGAAGAAAGAGAAGGAGCAGTATAAGCAGTATGACACCCAGAAGGGTTATGTACCTTACCTAAATTACATACAACCATATACCTGTATCTATACCTATACATAAATTTCACTGCTATGCTAATAACACATCTCTGAACAAAAGAGCTCTTTCCTGACTATAAAAGAGAATTATATGATCCATTCTTATTGTCTGTACCACAGACTTTTTGAATTC